>NC_143135.1:84230984-84534015 GCF_059928025.1 Delphinapterus leucas | reverse complement strand
AGTGTATCCTCAATCCCAGAAAGCCTACATTTTGCTTACTGCTTTGTTTCATGCTTACCGATTTTCATAGTTCTAGAAGCTCCAGGCTTGGTATTGTAACAGATCCGTTGCAGTTCACATCTTCCAGTCAGCTTTCTCATTACAAATTTCAGGCAACGCCACAAAAATTTACAGTAAAAATACAGGCACACCTGGATCAGCATTCTGTCAAAAACAAAAGATAGCACTCTTCCAATAGAACTCTGTAAGAGAATAGAAAGCAGCCACCACCAGCAAGCAAACAAGCCCAGAAGAAAATCAATCATTAGACTTCTGGGTTTACAAGCATATTTCATTATTCTAACCCCATGTTATTTTATTTGAGGTAGCTACAAAACCCATCATTGGGAGGGAAGCCCAAGGTCTGTAAGTACACACTTACTATGACTGCAAGCTCCAGAATTCCCTATTCTAGTAAATTTGACACACCAACAAACTAAGAGTGAAGCACAGGGATCCATTCTTTTCCTACCTTTGCCTAAAAATATTTTCAAAGCAAATCAGTACCTCGAAAACAGAACACTTGTGTTTTAGAAGCTGTCCCCCATAGACACAGGGAAAGGGTATGCTGTGGCATCTCTCATCTTCTGCCCCCACGAATAGCCTCTCAGCCAGCCCCAATTCACTTCCAGCTTCTCCTTAGTGTCTTATTTTTGGCTTCTGTGTTATTTCTTCCCCTGCTCCCATTTTTTTCCCCCTTCCCTCTGCTTTCCTTTTGGTAGTGTTGTCCTCTTTGAGGACTTTGTTGTGTGGCCACCATCTTCTCTGCTGACCAATCCCAGTACTTCTTGGATATGCCAGAATGCCTCCACAACAGTTCACTGAACAAGCATGTTGACCTTCGGTTCTTCAACATTCTCTGATATAAACCTTCCAAAAACTCCGCCTCTTGACAAGTTTGTTCTTGACTCCTGCTAAACAAAGTTTTCTTCATTGCACACCCTATCTCACTCCAATAATACCTTAACAAACTATAAAGTATATGGCCACCAATCATGCACTTATTCACAATGCCTCTGGCACATGTGAATTTGTGTTTTATGCCAACTTTTAGTTTTTAATATGTGAGTGTCTACTACTTCATGGGACTGCTCAGCATCTCAAAATGACTCAAGCTGTAGAAGTAAAGAGGACTTATCATCCAGGAACTTATATTCAACCCTTCTTCTCTGAATACTAGAGTTTTCCTAGAAGGCAGAATTATTTTCCTAGAAGGCAGAATTATTTATATTACTTCCTATTGGTGTGATTTCTAAAAGATATTTCTTTTTCTCATATGTTCACTAATTCCCCCCAGCTCTAACATAAGGTGATCCAGGGTCATTAAGATGAATTTGTGTAGTTAATTAATATCCTCAATGATGTGATTAATCCCTGAATTTGAACCAAAACCTTGATTGTGTTCCTTTGTAAAATTGCTCTGGCTCCAATATCTTGAACAGCCTGAGTTAAAAACAACAATTCCAACTGACTTATACAAAATCATGGTCTATATCATATAAATGCACTGGGACAGAGACCTTCAAGATGGCACAGGAGTAAGACATGGAGATCACCTTCTTCCCCACAAATACATCAGGAAAACATCTACATGTGGAACAACTCCTACAGAACACCTACTGAATGCTGGCAGAAGACCTCAAACTTCCCAAAAGGTAAGAAACTCCCAACTTACCTGGGTAGGGCAAAAGAAAAAAGGAAAAACAGAGACAAAGAATAGGGACAGGACCTGCACCTCTGGGAGGGAGCTGTGAAGGAGGAAAAGATTCCACACATTAGGAAGACCCTTCACTGGCAGAGGTGTGGAGGGGGGGAAGCCTCGGAGCCATGGAGGAGAGTGCAGCATCAGGGGTGCAGAGGGCAAAGCGGAGAGATTCCCGCACAGAGGATCAGTGCTGATCAGCACTCACCAGCCTGAGAGGCTTGTCTGCTCAACTGCCAGGGCGGGTGGGGGCTGGGAGCTGAGGCTCCAGCTTCGGAGGTCAGATCCCAGGGAGAGGACTGGGATTGGCTGCGTGAACACAGCCTAAAGAGGGCTAGTGCAACACAGCTAGCTGGGAGGGAGTCTAGGAAAAAGTCTGGAACTGCCTAAGAGGCAAGAGACCATTGTTTCGGGTTGCATGAGGACAGGAGATTCAGAGCACTGCCTAAACAAGCTCCAGAAATGGGCGTGAGCCATGGCTATCAGTGAGGACACAAGAGATGGGCATGAAACACTAAGGCTGATGCTGCAGTCACCAAGAAGCCTGTGTGCAAGCACAGGTCACTATCCACACCTCCCCTCCTGAGAGCCGGTGCAGCTCGCCACTGCCAGAGCCCTGTGATCCAGGAACAACTTCCCTGGGAGAACAGACGGCACACCTCAGGCTGGTGCAACGTCACGCCGGCCACTGCCGCCACAGGCTCACCCCACATTGTGTACCCTTCCCTCCCCCCGGCCTGAGGGAGCCAGAGCCCCCGAATCAGCAGCTCCTTTAACTCCTTCCTGTGTGAGCGAAAAACAGAAGCCCTCCGGCGACCTACACACAGAGGCGGGGCCAAATCCAAAGCTGAACCCCAGGAGCTGTGTGAACAAAGAAGAGAAAAGGAAATCTCTCCCAGCAGCCTCAGGAGCAGCAGATTAAATCTCCACAATCAACTTGATGTACCCTGCATCTCTGGAATACCTGAGTAGACAATGAATCATCCCAAAATTGAGGTGGTGGACTTTGGAAGCCACTGTAGACTTGGAGTTTGCTTTCTGCATCTAATTTGTTTCTGGTTTTATGTTTATCTTAGTTTAGTATTTAGAGTTTATTAACATTGGTAGATCTGTTTATTGATTTGGTTGCTCTCTTCCCTTTTTCTTTTTAATATATATATATACTTTTTTTCCTTTTTCTCTTTTTGTGTGTATGTGTATGCTTCTTTGTGTGATCTTGTCTGCATAGCTTTGCTTTTACCATTTGTTCTAGGGTTCTGTCTGGGTTTTTTTTGTTTGTTTAAATTTTTTTTTTTAGTATACTTTTTAGTGCTTGTTATCATTGGTGGATTTGTTTATTGGTTTGGTTGCTCTCTTCTTTCTTTCTTTCTTTTATTACTTTTTAATTTTTAGTATTTTTTATTTTAATAACTTTATTTTATTTTTTTCTTTCTTTCTTTTTTTTCTCCCTTTTCTTTTGAGCCACATGGCTGACAGGTTCTAGGTGCTCCAGCCAGGTGTCAGGCCTGTGCCTCTGAGGTGGGAATCCCAAGTTCAGGACACTGGTCCACCAGAGACCTCCCAGCTCCATGTAATATCAAATGGTGAAAGCTCTCCCAGAGATCTCCATCTCAATGCTAAGACCCAGCTCCACTCAACTACCAGCAAGCTACAGTACTGGACACCTATGCCAAACAACGAGCAGGACAGGAACACACCCCCACCCATTAGCAGAGAGGCTGCCTAAAAACATAATAAGGTCACAGACACCCCTAAACACACCACCAGATTCAGTCTTGCCCAACAGAAAGACAAGATCCAGCCTCATCCACCAGAACACAAGCACCAGTCCCCTCCACCAGGAAGCCTACACAAGCCACTGAACCAACCTTAGCCACTGGGGGCAGACACCAGAATCAATGGGAACTACGAACCTGCAGCCTGTGAAAAGGAGACCCCAAACACAGTAAGTTAAGCAAAATGAGAAGACAGAGAAACACACAGCAGATGAAGGAAAAAGGTAAAAACCCACCAGACCAAAAGAATGAAGAAGAAATAGGCAGTCTACCTGAAAAAGATTTCAGCGTAATGATAGTAAAGATGATCCAAAATCTTGGAAATAGGATGGAGAAAATACAAGAAATGTTTAACAAAGACCTAGAAGAACTAAAGAGCAAACAAACAATGATGAACAACACAATAAATGGAACTAAAAATTCTCTAGAAGGAATCAATAGCAGAATAACTGAGGAGGAAGAACAGGTAAGTGACCTGGAAGATAAAATAGTGGAAATAACTATTGCAGAGCAGAATGAAGAAAAAAGAATGAAAAGAATTGAGGACAGTCTCAGAGACCTCTGGGACAACATTAAACGAACCAACATTAGAATTATAGGGGTCCCAGAAGAAGAAGAGAAAAAGAAGGGGACTGAGAAAATATTTGAAGAGATTATGGTTGAAAACTTTCCTAATATGGGGAAGGAAATAGTCAGTCAAGTCCAGGAAGAACGGAGAGTCCCATACAGGATAAATCCAAGGAGAAACATGCTAAGACAGATAATAATCAAACTATCAAAAGTTAAATACAAAGAAAAAAATATTAAAAGCAGCAAGGGAAAAACAACAAATAAATGGATTAAAGACCTAAATGTAAGACCAGACACTGTAAAACTCTTAGAGGAAAACATAGGCAGAACACTCTATGACATAAATCACAGCAAGATCCTTTTTGACCTACCTCCTACAGAAAAGGAAATAAAAACAAATGGGACCTAATGAAACTTAAAAGCTTCTGCACAACAAAGGAAAACATAAACAATAAGACAAGACAACCCTCAGAATGGGAGAAAATATCTGCAAATGAAGCAACTGACAAAGGATTGAAACTCCAAAATTTACAAGCAGCTCATGCAGCTCAATATCAAAGAAACAAACAACCCAATCCAAAAAGGGGCAGAAGACCTAAAGACACATTTCTCCAAAGAAGATATACAGATTACCAACAAACACATGAAAGGATGCTCAACATCACTGATCATTAGAGAAATGCAAATCAAAACTACAATGAGGTATCACCTCACACCAGTCAGAATGGCCATCATCAAAAAATCTACAAACAATAAATGCTAGAGAGGGTGTGGAGAAAATTTACATTGTACTGTTTGTGGGAATATAAATTGATACAGCCACTATGGAGAACACTATGAAGGTTCCTTAAAAAACTAAAAAGAAATACCATATGACCCAGCAATCCCACTACTGGGCATATACCCTGAGAAAACCATAATTCAAAGAGTCATGTACCACAGTGTTCACTGCAGCTCTATTTACAATAGCCAGGACATGGAAGCAACCTAAGTGTCCATGTGGCACATATATACAATGGAATATTACTCATCCATAAAAAGAAACAAAACTGAGTTACGTGTAGGGAGGTGGATGGATGTAGAGTCTGTCATGCAGAGTGAAGTAAGTCAGAAAGAGAAAAACAAACATTGTATGCTAACACATATATATGGAATCTAAAAAAAGTGGTTCTGAAGAACCTAGGGGCAGGACAGGAATAAAGATGCAGATGTAGAGAATGGACCTGGGGACATGGGAGGGGGGAGGGTAACCTGGGATGAAGTGAGAGAGTGGCATGGACTTATATACACTACCAAATGTAAAACAGATAGCTAGTGGGAAGCAGCCACATAGCACAGGGAGATCAGCTTGGTGTTTTGTGTCCACCTAGAGGGGTGGGATAGGGAGGGTGGGAGGGAGATACAAGAGGGAGGAGATATGGGGATATATGTATATGTATAGCTGATTCAGTTTGTTGTAAAGCAGCAACTAACACACTACTGTAAAGCAATTATACTCCAGTAAACATGTTAAAAAAATTTTTTTAAATGCACAGGGAATGGAGGAAACATATAAGTAACTAAATTTCTACACTAAAATGTGGTAGAATCCTTTGTAGGCATTAGAATTGTATTCTGGAGTAACTAATAACATAAAATGTCCATAATATGCTTATCAAATAGAAAAATGTTTGGAAAGAACATGTGTGGAATAATATATTTTTTCTTTAGCAAATAAAACAAAATATTTAATGATGATATATAAACAAGGAGAAAGAGACTGGCAGGATATACAACAAAAATATTAACAGTGGTTTTTCTGGGTAATGAAATTATGAGTAATTTTTATTTTCTTTTCTGATTAAGTATATTTTCTTTTTTAATATGTATATATTATTTTATTTAAGAAGAAAGTTATAACTACAATTAAAATGATCACCAAAAATCATTACAAAAGTACATATGAAGTTTCTATGGGAAGTCATATTCTGCTGAAAGACAAAAAATGGATTTACTATGTTGTGAAGTCTGAAATTCAACTGTTTTAGTCAAATACGTTCTAAGATCTGTTAGGATTTAGATTATCAGCTTCCAAAAAAAAGTAACCCTGAAAATAATTAATGGAACATTTTAATTAGATGAGTGAGAAATTTTACAAAACCACAACATGGTCTCTTCGAAAAAGTTTTCCATTCTTCCAACTATTGGATAGCTATGACAGAAGAAAAGATTGAGCAATATCCTTGTTAACTTGTTATCAGCCAAATGGTAATGATATTAATAACTGGTTGGCATTAATCCTATTACAAGTCAGGGATAAATCTTTCCATGATATCTGCCCTTATGATACCCATGTGCAAATTCCAGTAAAGTTTGCCCAGTATGTGGGCCAGCTTCTCAAATGAAGCCTATTTTAAGTCTATGCATTAGGACTCCATAATAATCAGGTTCTTGTAGTACTAAATCGTCCTAGAGAAAAAGGTTCTAATTACAGTTTAAGGAGTATTTTTGTATTCAACCTACTTAGGATACAAGCCAATTAAATTAAACTACAGAAAGTTTCCCCTATGCAACTTCTTCATCAGATCTATACAAAGATGTGGCTTGACACCTAGAGGTGTCATCCTAGGTGGCAGGAAGCATCCAGATGAGAGTGACTTATAGCCCATCTAAAATTTCTCCCACTGGCCTCCTTGCATATAAGAAGAAAATGCCTGGGGAATTGTTTTGCATCAAGACAGTGTTATATAAAAGGAGAGAAAAGACATCATGTTCTATGCTTTTCTTTTTTCTTTTTTTCAATTCCCCTGAGGGTATTCACACTGCCAAAGACAGGGAAACCCAGTGGAAATCCACAGTGAGGGGTTAGAGATGGTGCATCATTTCTTAGGGCTCAATGCTCTGTGAGGTGTATCACAACCCTCTCACATAATCACAGAAACAATAACACAAATCATGAAAGAGAAATGCTCATTTCATTTGTGAAATGACATTTATACACTGCTTCCTTACCCTTTCATAATTTCTGGGCGAGTGTCCTGATAATGTTATTTATTATCCAGGATATATTTTGATTTTTTCCTTGTTTTTGTAATGGGCCAACATGCCCACAAATATTTCATTAAAAACCAGCTTGTTATGCTAGGCACTGTACTTTCTTTCTATGCTATGTATTATATTTTTTCAAGCCAGATCATCAGATCAAACAATGCCTTGACAGACACAGTTTATTTTGCACTTAGATCGATCGTAAATGTAAGGCATGGTCAGAGATGGAAATACCAGCGCTACCCCTTACTTTGGAAGCCCGATTTTATTTTATTTTTTTTGCGATACGCGGGCCTCTCACTGCTGTGGCCTCTCCCGCCGCGGAGCACAGGCTCCGGACGCGCAGGCTCAGCGGCCATGGCTCACGGGCCTAGCCGCTCCGCGGCATGTGGGATCTTCCCGGACTGGGGCAAGAACCCGTGTCCCCTGCATTGGCAGGCGGACTCTCAACCACCGCACCACCAGGGAAGCCCGGAAGCCCGATTTTGATGAGAGAACAAGTACCCAAGTTGCTTTCTCGTGAAAGGACCAGATCAGCAAAACCTCCATATGAGCATCTCAGGATGGCTGTTCTTCACCATCAAGTGCTACCAAGAGATCACTTCTTAAATGTCTGGTCCTATTTAAGTGCCTCAATTTGTGGGAAAACTGCTTAAGGTCCAGAGAACAATCAAAATGATTAAATATTTGGGGAGAATGTTAAATTGGTTTGGCATGTTTACCCTTAAAGGAAGAAATGAATCTTTAAAGCTTTAAAGCTAATCAGTAGTTGGTTTAGGAAAAAAGAAAGAAAGGAAGGAAGAAAGGGAGGGAGGGAGAAAGGTAGGAAAAGTGCATCCCTTTCCAATCTGAGTTTAGGAATAGGAACTTTTGGATTTATAGTACTTTTCCTCCTTTTAATTTCCTTTATCTCCTTTATGTTTCTGACCATGTGCCTGGAGTGAAGGCATCTCAGACGTACCTGTGTAGCAGATCCCATTTGCTTTCTTTAATCCTATCCTTCTGTTCCTATTATTAGAAGAAGAATTACTGCCACACTCTCTCCACCATCTGAACCCTATGTTCAGAGCGTTTATAGCTGTGCTTGTTTTGTTTTTATCTCCTAGCCTGAATCATCAAACCAATAATCTTAGTTTTATTTAGAAGAATATTTTGCTTTTATTCTTCATAACACTAGACTTAGTTTTCTTATTTCTGATGGAAGATTCTCAAATCACTATTGAAAAGATTTGCTACATTTTGTAGGAACAACAATCAAATTCTCAAGACTACAAGGAGAAAATACTGATCACCATCTCTTATATTTTTTTACATGTGTGTTTTTTGTTCATTTGGTTGGTTTTGGTTTTTTTGGTTTTTTTTTTGCTGTGCTGCATGGCTTGCTGGATCTTAGTTCCTCAACTCAGGGATTGAACCAGGGCCCTCCAACAGTGAAAGTGTGGAGTCCTAACCACTGGACCACCAAGGAATCCCCACCATCTCTGATTTTTAATAACTATATGCATAGACAGCAGTTTTTTTGTGTTTGTTTCTGTGTTTTCAATCATAGCTTTTTGATTGTGTTCCAAAAGGAGCCACTGTAGTTTCCAAAGATGAATGCCTTGCTTAAGCACTGGAAGAATCTGATTTAATAAAAAGAGCTACTTACACATGTTCTATTTCCAACATTTTCTGTTACTGCCATTTACTGATATGCTGCAGAGTGAAGTTTATGCTGAGTTCATAGCAGTATCCTTCCATAAGGCAATTATGATCACTTTTATCATTTAACATTCATCCTCTAGCTGGCACAAGAATAGCCACCCAATATAAATAAATTATTCAAAATAAATCATATTTCTGCTACCAAATAAAAGTGAGCTCCTGTCTTGTGCTTCTTTGTTAGAGGAATCCATTCAGCAGGGATGAAGCCTCTGAAACAGGAGATGCACCTAGGACCATGTACTCTCCTGCCTCTGGGGTGAGGGGGTGTGGGTACCTGTAGTACAACACTACTCCATCATCTTAAATTTGTGACTCTGACATCTTCTTTTGGAATAGTAAGAGAAAAGCAGCTTATTTTGAACAATTTCAATGAATTTGCTAATAAAAGTTAATTCTTGCTTGAAGAAATCCTGTAATAAACAAGAAGTACACTATTGGTGAGGAAGGATACATACAAAATAATCACAATTCTTGTATCAAATCACTTTCCTAAACAGAACACTTTTCATCTAAACGGCCATAAAGAACAGCAGACTGCTCAATGTTTCCAGCATTTCATGTACTTTCTAAAATGACATTTTAAAAAATTTTAGCTGCTCTGTTGAAGCTCCTAATTAGGGGCACTGGCAGTCAGTTGGAAATTAACTTGTCAACAGGTATTTGGCCTAGTAAATGGGCCCCTCTAAATAATGAGCATCCTACTAGGAAAAGAGGCTGCAGAGGACTTGATACATGAACTAGAAATGTGAAATCATACAAAGAAATCATTTGTGGGCCTCTAGAAAAACAAGATTATTAGATAGAGAGATATACCATGTTCTTGGACTGGAAAAATCAACATTGTGAAAATGACTCTACTACCCAAAGCAATCTATAGATTCAATGCAATCCCTGTCAAACTACCACTGGCATTTTTCACAGAACTAGAACAAAAAATTTCACAATTTGTATGGAAACACAAAAGACCCCGAATAGCCAAAGCAATCTTGAGAACGAAAAACGGAGCTGGAGGAATCAGGCTCCTGGACTTCAGACTATACTACAAAGCTACAGTAATCAAGACAGTATGGTACTGGCACAAAAACAGAAAGATAGATCAATGGAACAGGATAGAAAGCCCAGAGATAAAACCACGCACATATGGTCACCTTATCTTTGATAAAGGAGGCAGGAATGTACAGTGGAGAAAGGACAGTCTCTTCAATAAGTGGTGCTGGGAAAACTGGACAGGTACATGTAAAAGTATGAGATTAGATCACTCCCTAACACCATACACAAAAATAAGCTCAAAATGGATTAAAGACCTAAATGTAAGGCCAGAAACTATCAAACTCTTAGAGGAAAACATAGGCAGAACACTCTATGACATAAATCACAGCAAAATCCTTTTTGACCCACCTCCTAGAGAAATGGAAATAAAAACAAAGATAAACAAATGAGACCTAATGAAACTTCAAAGCTTTTGCACAGCAAAGGAAACCTTAAACAAGACCAAAAGACAACCCTCAGAATGGGAGAAAATATTTGCAAATGAAGCAACTGACAAAGGATTAATTTCCAAAATTTACAAGCAGCTCATGCAGCTCAATAACAAAAAACCAAACAACCCAATCCAAAAATGGGCAGAAGACCTAAATAGACATTTCTCGAAAGAAGATATACAGACTGCCAACAAACATATGAAAGAATGTTCAACATCATTAATCATTAGAGAAATGCAAATCAAAACTACAATGAGATATCATCTCACACCAGTCAGAATGGCCATCATCAAAAAATCTAGAAACAATAAATGCTGGAGAGGGTGTGGAGAAAAGGGAACACTGTTGCACTGCTGGTGGGAATGTGAATTAGTTCAGCCACTATGGAGAACAGTATGGAGGTTCCTTAAAAAACTACAAATAGAACTACCATATGACCCAGCAATCCCACTACTGGGCATATACCCTGAGAAAACCAAAATTCAAAAAGAGTCATGTACCAAAATGTTCACTGCAGCTCTATTTACAATAGCCCGGAGATGGAAACAACCTGAGTGCCCATCATCGGATGAATGGATAAAGAAGATGTGGCACATATATACAATGGAATATTACTCCGCCATAAAAAGAAACGAAATTGAGCTATTTGTAATGAGGCGGATAGACCTAGAGTCTGTCATACTGAGTGAAATAAGTCAGAAAGAGAAAGACAAATACCGTATGCTAACACATATATATGGAATTTAAGAAAAAAAAAGTCATGAAGAACCTAGGGGTAAGACAGGAATAAAGACACAGACCTACTGGAGAACGGACTTGAGGATCTGGGGAGGGGGAACGGTGAGCTGTGACAAAGCGAGAGGCATGGACATATATACACTAACAAACGTAAGGTAGATAGCTAGTGGGAAGCAGCCGCATGGCACAGGGAGATCGGCTCGGTGCTTTCTGACCGCCTGGAGGGGTGAGATAGGGAGGGTGGGAGGGAGGGAGACGCAAGAGGGAAGAGATATGGGAACATATGTATATGTATAACTGATTCACTTTGTTATAAAGCAGAAACTAACACACCATTGTAAAGCAAGTATACCCCAATAAAGATGTTAAAAAAAAATTAATGCAGATTTAAGAGGCATCACTGAGGCAGGAAAAGCAAAAGCTTAGAACATATTTTTCACCAAAAAAGAACATTTGAAAATGCCTGTATGGGTTGGCCAGCCAACCAAAATCTACTTTTAAAATTACTTTTTTTAGGAAAATGATTCTACACAGATTATATTGATTCCTTGATTACTAACGCCTCAAACCTGAACCTTGGGGCTTTAGAAACACAAGATATCAAAGCGTGTCTGCCCCATGGTTTTGTGCCTATATTCTTTTATAATCTCTTGTAATCTCCTACTTGTAGGTGCTCTCTCTTAGCATCAGTATGGGTATAGAGTTGGCAGAGAAACCTTATGTCCAAATTGTTCTTAGCCAAAATACAATGTTATTTTATGCAGTCCTAGAGAACTGGTTATAGGATCACAAATGGTGAACAGAAATATACTAATTGTTAAGGAAGTTTCTCCATTTCAGAGTGCTCACCCAGGAAACCATAAATACTTACCTCAGGAAGTGCTTCATTGTGCCTGTTTTGATTATCCAGGTGTTATACAAATGGTTCTCAAGTAATTGCTTCCAAATTTGCCTTTGTCAAAGTAAATGTAAGCTGTGGAAGAAATTAGATATATTTACTGTTAATGGAGCTGGAAATCCCAACCCCCAAATTTCTGCTTACCTTAGTAAGCAGATAAGGTGCTATGCACCCAGAACTTTACCAGCTGAACTGCCCACACAGCAATACAATTCAATGGATGGCAATTACAGCTAAAGCCTTTCACTTTATAATTACACAATTAGTCTCTTATTTTAAGTCACTTGCTGGAGAAATTGTTTGTTTCACGAGCAATCCCTTCAATAGTAAACTTTGCCTCTATTTTGGATACTGTTCCTATATTTTGAAGAACAGTATTTGTATGAAAGATAAAAATGAAGAACCATTAAATTAACTATTCTGATTTCCAGATAGCAAATGTTCTTAAATCTGGCAGCCTCAACCTTCCAGAAGCACAACTCAAAAAATAACTAAAAGCAACTGGTAATGTCTCTAAGCTAAAAAATAGCTGATAAAGAGCAAGTACTCCAAACAAATGAATGATATGCCCCCGGCCCCATTTTTGGGGGCTCCGTGAATAAAACAGTGAAATTATATAATTGTTTAGCACATTTCAGTTTACAATATACTTTCACAAAATCCACTATATCAAGTTATTGGTCTTCCAACAAGGAAGGACACCAGAAGCTGCCTACAAAGCAGCAAATTAGTATGAGATGTGAAGAAACAGACTAGAGAAGAGAGAGTGGCTGGAAGAAATAGCAGAATGAAGTTACCTCATGAGAGAGAGATAAACGGAATGCTAGCTACAACAACAAGGTAAGGTACTAAATGTGTGGACAAATGGCTTATGGCAGAGACACAATTACCTACTAGAACAGCCCAGGGAATACGGAAACTTGGCCTAAACAAAAGCCAGTCTTTTCACTTTTTAAAAAAATTGAGGTATAGATGACTTACAATATTACATAAGTTTCAGATATACAACATAGTGATTCACAATTTTTAAAGGTTGTACTCCATTTATACTTATTGTAAAATATTGGATATATTCCCTGTTCTATACAATATATCCTTGTAGCTTATTTATTATATATATAGTAGTTTGTATCTCTTAATCCCCTACTTGTCTCTTGCCCCTCTCCCATCCCTCACCCCACTGGTAACCACTAGCTTGTTCTCTATATCTGTGAGTCTGTTTCTTTTTGCTATACTAGTAAGTATAAAAAACTAGTAAGTTTTTTTTTTTAGCTTCCATATATAAGTGATATCATGCATTATGTTATTCTCTGACTTATTTCACTTAGCATAATACCCTTCAAGTCCATCCATGTTGTTGCAAATAGCAAAATCTTGTTCTTTTTTATGGCTGAGTAGTATTCCATTGTGTATATATACCACATCCTTTTTACCCACTCATCTGTTGATGGACACTTTAGTTGCTTCCATATCTTGGCAACTGTAAATAATGCTGCTATGATATTGGGGTGCATGTATCTTTTAATGTTTTCATTTTTGGGGGGAAACATACCCAGGAGTGGAATTGCTGGCTCATATGGTAGTAATATTTTTATTTTTTTGAGAAAGGGCTATACTGTTTTCCACACTGGCTACACCAATTTACATTCCCAACAGTGGACAAGATTTACTTTTTTTCCACACTCTCACAAGCATTTATTGTTTGTCAACTTTTTGATGATGGCCATTCTGACCAGTCTGAGGTGATACCTCATTGTAGTTTTGTATTTCATTAACTTAGTGATGTTGAGCATCTTTTCATGTGTTTTTCGGACATCTGTAGGTCTTCTACGGAGAAATGTCTATTTAGATCTTCTGCCCATTTTTGATTGGGCCATCTGTTTTTTTGATATTGAGCTGCATGAGCATATTTTGGAGATTAATCCCTTGTCAGTCGCTTCATTTGCAAATATTTTCTCCAATTCTGTGGGCTGTCTTTTGATTTTGTTTATGCTTTCCTTTGTTGTGCAAAATTAGTTCCCCATTTTTTAATTTTTGTTTTTATTTTCATTATTCTAGGAGGTGGATAGAAAAAGATATTGCTGCAATTTATGTCGTAAAGTGTTTTGCCTATGTTTTCCTCTAAGAGTTTTATAGTATCTGGACTTACATTTAGGTATTTAATCCATTTTGAGTTTATTTTTGTGTATGGTGTTAGAGAATGTCCTAACATTCTTTTTCATTCTTTTGCATGTAGCTGTCCAGTTTTCCCAGCACCACTTATTGAAGAGGCTGCCTTTTCTCCACTATATATTCTTACCTCCTTTGTCAATAGATTAATTGACCATAGGTGAGTGGGTTTATTTCTGGGCTTTCTATCCTGTTCCATTGATCTACATTTCTGTTTTTCTGCCAGTACCATACTGTCTTGATGACTGTAGCTTTGTAATATAGTCTGAAGTCAGGGAGCCTGATTCTCCAGCTCTGTTTTTCTTTCTCAAGATTGCTTTGGCTATTTGGGGTCTTTTGTGTTTCCCTATAAATTAAAAAATTTTTTGTTCCAGTCCTGTGAAAAATGCCATTGGTAATTTAATAGGGATTGTAAATCTGTAGATTGCCTTGGGTAGTATAGTCATTTTGACAATATTCATTCTTCCAATCCAAGAACATGGTATGTCTGTTCATCTGTTTGTGTCATTTTTGATTTCTTTTATTTTTAATTAATTAATTAATTTTTGACTGTGTTGGGTCTTTGTTGCTGTGCACAGGCTTTCCCTAGTTGCAGCGAGCAGGGGCTACTCTTCATTGTGGTGCACGGGTTTCTCATTGTGGTGGCTTTTCTTGCTGCAGAGCACGGGCTCTAGGCATGTGGGCTTCAGTAGTTGTGGCACACAAGCTCAGTAGTTGTGGCTTGTGGGCTTAGTTGCTCCATGGACTGTGGGATCTTCCCAGACCAGGGATCGAACCCATGTTCCCTGCATTGGCCACCGCGCCACCAGGGAAGTCCTCATCTTCAATTTCTTTCATCAGCGTCTTATAGTTTTCAGAGTACAGGCCTTTTGCCTCCTTAGGTACCTTTATATCTAGGTATTTTATTCTTTTTGATGTGAAGGTAAATGGGATTATTTCCTTAATTTCTCTTTCTGATGTTTCATTGTTAGTGTATAGAAATGCAACAGATTTCTGTGTATTAAGTTTGTATTCTGCAAATTTACCGAATTCATTCATGAGCTCTAGTAGTTTTCTGGTAGCATCTTTAGGATTTTCTATGTATAATATCATGTCATCTGCAAACCAAGTTGGCTTTACTTCTTTTCCCATTTGGATTCCTTTTATTTTTTTTCTTCTCTGATTGCCCTGACTCAGACTTCCAAAATTATGTTGAATAAAAGTAGTGAGAGTGGACATCCTTGTCTTGTTCCTGATCTTAGAGGAAATACTTTCAGCTTTTCACTGTTGAGTATGATGTTAGCTGTGGGTTTGTCATATATAATCTTTATTATGTTATGTTATAATAAAGGTACTTTCCCTATATGCCCACTTTCTGGAGAGTTTTTACCATAAATGGGTGTTGAATATATACTGTTAATCTCTGTTTGTTTGTTCTTTAAATCTTCTAGCTCTTTATTAAACTTTTCTTGTATCCTTTCAGTCTGTGCCTCCATTCCTTTTCCAAGATCTTGGATCATCTTTACTAACATTACTCTGAATTCTTTTTCAGGTAGATTGCATATCTCTACTTCACTTAGCTGTTCTTCTGAGGTTTTATCTTATTCCTTCATCAGGAACACCTTTCTCTGCCATCTCATTTTGTCTAACTTTCTCTGTGGTCTCTGTTCCTCAGGCTGCAGGAATGTAGTTCCTTTTTCTTTTGGTGTCTGCCCCCTGGTGAGTGGCACTGGTCTAGAAGGTGTGCAGGCTTCCTGGTGGAAGGAACTGGTGCCTGCCCACTGGTGAGTGGAGCTGGGTCTTATCCCTTTGGTGGGAAGGGCTGTGTCCAGGGGTGTGTTTAGAGCTGGCAGTGGGCTCAGAATGACTTTAGGCAGCCTGTCTGCTGATGGGTGGGGCTGTGTTCCCACCCTGTTGGTTGTTTGGCCTGAGCATCCCAGTACTGGAGCCTGCAGGCTGTTGCATGGGGCCAGATCTCATGCCAAAATGGTGTCCTCCAGGAGAGCTCACACCAATGAATATTCCCTGGGGCTGCTACCACCAGTGCCCTCGCCCCCACAGTGAGCCATGACCACTCCCCATCTGCCAGAAGACCCTCCAAGAAATGCAGATAGGTCTGGCCCAGGCTTCTATGGAGTCACTGCTTTGCCCTGGGTCCCAATGCATGTGAAACCTTGTGTGTGACCTCCAAGAGTGGAGTCTCTGTTCCCCCCAGTTCTGTGGAGCTCCTGCATTCAAGCTCCACTGGCCTTCAACATCAGATGTTTTGGAGGCTCCTCCACCTGATACCAGACCCCCAGGGTGAGGAGCATAATGTGGGGCTCACAACTCTCACTCCTGTGGGAGAACCTCTGCAATATAATTATTTTCTAGTTTGTGGGTCACCCATCTGGCAGGTATGGGATTTGATTATATTGCAAAATCACCCCTCCTATCATCTCATTGTGGCTTATTTGTCTTTGGGTGTAGAATATCTTTTTCGGTAGGTTCAAGTCTTTTTTGTTGATGGTTGTTCAGCAGTTAGTTGTGAATTTGTTTTTTTCATGAGAGGAGATGAGCTCAATTTCTTCTGCTCTGCCATCTTGTCTCTTGCCCCTCTCAATCACATGGTTTTTATTCTTCAATTTGTTAATATGGTATATCACATTGATTGGTTTGTGGATACTGAACCATCCTTGCATCCCTGGGATAAATTCCACTTGAGTATGGTAAATTATCCTTTTAGTGTACTGTTGGATTCAATTTGCTAAGATTTTGTTGAGGTTTTTGCATCTATGTTCATCAGTGATATTGGCCTGTAATTTTCTTTTTGTGTGATATCTTTGTCTAGTTTTGGTATCAGAGTGATGCTGGCCTCATCGAATGAGTACAGAAGCATTTTTTCCTCTGCAATTTTTTGGAATAGTTTGAGAAGGATAGGTGTCACCTCTTCTCTAAATGTTTGGTAGAATTCACCTCTAAAGCCATTTGGTGGCTGGACTTTTGTTTGTTGGGAGTTTTGCCAGTATTTTCTTCAATACACAGCTATTTCTGTAAATATTTCATGCATGCTTGAAAAAAATTTCTACATGTCAACTTAAGATTGTGGTTGCTTCTGGGAAAAGAGGGAGTGTTTTAGGATCAGGGACTGGGAAAATGGCCTTCAATTTTATAAATGTTTTATTTATTAAAAAGCAAAATAAAGAGGAAAAATGTGTTCATTTTGAGTGGTGGGAATGTATATTATTCTTGTACTTTTGGGTCTTTTAGAAACAAATCCAAATTTTAATTAAAAACTGTTAGTGCCCACCCAGAGCCCAGATCATGGTTTCAAATACATTCTCCAGTTAAAGGAACCAGGGCTTCTTGGAAAAATGGCTGATTCTAGTGTTTGGGCAGGAAATATACAAGGTAAGCCTGCTGTGTCTTCTTGTTCCAGAAAGTAAGGAAGTGCTCAAAAGACAAACAACTGGGGATATATCAAATAAACACAGGAGCCAACTGAAGGAGTTCCTGATGGTCAAAGCAGAACAATTTGAGTAACAAAATAAATAAAGTATTATTGGATAATAACTCAAAGTATAAAATAAATATCCATGACTCTATACTGATATAAATAAATGACTGAATACATAAATAAATGTACATAAATCTTTCACACAAAAGAATTCCAAATAATTTCTGTAGATACTCTGTCCTCAAGGAGGTGGAGCATAACTCTTTACCCCTTAAATACAGGCTGGACATACAAGCATACCTTGTTTTATTGTGCTTCACTTTACTGTCTTCACAGATATTGCATATTTTTAAAAATTGAAAGTTTGTGGCAATCCTGTGCTAAGTGAGTCTATTAGTGACATTTTTCCAATAGCATTTCATCACTTTGTGTCTCTATGTCAGATTCTGGTAATTCTTACAATATTTCAATATTTTTCATTATTATTATATTTGTTATTGTTATCTGTGATTATGATCTTTGATGTTACTATTGTAATGTTTTGGGGCACCATGAACTGCTTCCACATAAGATGGCAAACTTAATTGATAAATGTTGTGCATATTCTGATAGCTGCACCAACCAGCCATTCCCCTGTCTTTCTCCTTCTCCTTGGGCTTCACTATTCCCTGAGATGCAAGAATATTGAAATTAGGTCTGTTAATAACCATACCATGGCCTCTAAGTGTTCAAGTGAAAGGAAGAGTCACACATCTCTCACTTTAAATCAAAAGCTAGAAATAATTAAGCTTAGTGAGGAAGGACTGTTGAAACCAAGGTAGACCAAAAGCTAAACCTCTTGCGTCAAACAGTTAGCTGAATTCTGAATGCAAAGAAAAAGCTCTTGAAGGAAATTAAAAGTGCTACTCCAGTGAACACACACATAAAAAGAAAGTAAAACAGCCTCACTGCTGATATGGAGAAAGTTTTAGTGATCTGGATAGAAGATCAAACCAGCCACAATACTCCCTTAAGCCAAAGCCTAATCCAGAGGAAGGTCCTAACTCTCCTCAATTCTATGAAGGCTGAGACAGGTGAGGAAACTGCAGAAGAAAAATTTGAAGCTAGCAGGGGTTGGTTCATGAGGTTTAAGGAAAGAAGCCATCTCTAATAACATCAAAGTGCAAAATTCAGCAAGTGCTGACGTAGAAGCTGCAAAGAGTTATCCAAAAGATCTAGCTAAGATAATTCATGAATGTGGCTCCTCTAAGCAGGTTTTCAATGTAGACAAAACAGTCTTCTACTGGAAGAAGATGTCACCTAAGACTTTTACAGCTAGAGAGGAGAAGTCATTGCTTGGTGTCAAAGCTTCAAATGACAAGCTGACTCTCTTGTTAGGGGTCAATGCAGCTGGTGACCTTAAGTTGAAGCCAGTGCTCATTTACCATTCAGAAAATCCTAGGTCCCATAAGAATTAGGCTAAATCTACTCTACCTGTGCTCTATAAATGGAACAACAAAGTCTGATGACAGCACATCTGTTTACAACATGGTTTACTGACTCTTTTAAGCTCACTGTTGAGAACTTCTGCTAGAAAAAAGGATTCCTTTGAATATATTACTGCTCATTGTCAATGCACCTGGTCACCCAAGAGCTCTGATGGAGATGTACAATGGGATTCACATTGTTTCCATACCTGCTAAGACAATATCCATCCTGCAGTCCATGGGTCAAGGAGTCATTCCAACGTTAAAGTCTTATTATTTAAGAAATACGTTAGTAAGGCTACAGCCGCCATAGATGATTCCTCTAGTGGATTTCAAAGTCAACTGAAAACCTTTTGGAAAGGATTCACCATTCTAGATGCTACTGAGAACATTCATGATTAACAGGATTTTGGAAGAAGTTGATTCCAACTTTCATGGACGACTTTGAGGGGTTGAAGACTTCAGTGGAGTAAGTAACTGAAAATATGGTGAAAACTAGAATTAGAAGTGAAGTCTGAGCCTGTGACTAAATTGCTTCAAACTCATAAAATTTGAACGGATGAGGAGTTGCAAAGAAAGTGGTTTCTTGGGATGGAATCAACTCCTGGTGAAGATGCTGTGAAGACTGTTGAAATGACAAAAATGGATTTAATAAACTTAGTTGATAAAGCAGTGGTAGGGCTTGAGAGGACTGACTCCAATTTTGAAAGAAGTTCTTCTGTGGGTAAAATGCCATCAAACAGCCACAGAGAAATTGTTCATGGAAGAAAGGGCCAATCGATGCACCAAACTTTGTTTTTGTCTTATTTTAAGAAATTGCCACAGCCACCCCAATTTTTAGCAACCACCACCCTGATCAGTCGGCAGCCATCAACATCGAGGCAAGACCCTTCACCAGGAAAACACCTAATGAGGGATATACCAGAAAATATCCAGTATTCCTCAAAACTCTCAAGATCAAAAACAAGGAAAATCTGGGAAGCTGTCACAGTCAAGAGGTACCTGAGGAGACATGATTACTAAATGCAATGTGGTATCAAGAATGGGATCCTAGGATAGAAAAAGGACATTAAGTTAAAACTAGGGAAATCTAGGACGGATATGGGAAGATGACAGAGAAGTAAGACATGGAGATCACCTTCTTCCCTACAGATATATTAAAAATACATCTACATGTGGAACAACTCCTTCAGAACACCTACTGAATGCTAAGAAGACCTCAGACCTCCAAAAAGGCAGGAAAATCTCCACGTAACTGGGTAGGACAAAAGAAAAAAAGAGAGAGAAAAAGGAATTGGGATGGTACCTGCACCTCTGGGAGGGAGCTGTGAAGGAGGAAAAGTTTCCGCACGCTGGGAAGCCCCCTCACTGGCAGGGACGGGGGGAGCTTTGGAGCCTCAGAGAAAAGTGCAGCAACAGGGGTACGGAGGGCAAAGCAGAGAGAATCCTGTCCAGAGGATCAGTGCTGACCAGCACTCCCCAGCCTGAGATGCTTGTTTGCACACCAGGGCGGGTGGGGGCTGGGTGCTGAGGCTCGGGCTTTAGAGGTCAGATCCCAGAGAGAGGACTGGGATTAGCTGCATTAAGACAGCCTGAGGCGGCTAGTGCGCCACAGCTGAGGGAGTCCGGGAAGAAGCCTGGGCCTACCAGAGAGTAAGTGACCATTGTTGTGGGGTGCTCAAATAGAAGGAGGGGCCCGCCATAGGAATGTCTTTCTCTGTGTGCTCACAGACAGCAGGGCACAGCCTAAATGAGCTCCAGGTGGGCGCAAGCCGTGGCTGCTACCTCGGACCCAAGAGGTGGGCGCGACGGCTACCACTGCCACCAAGCAACCTGAGACCAAGCACATGTCACTGCCAACACCTTCCCGGGAGCCTCTGCAGCCCTCTATTGCCAAGGGTCCTGCAATCTGCGGCCAACTTCCTTAGGAGAGTGCACGGCATGCCTCAGGCTGTTGTAACTTCCTGCCAGCCTCTGCCACTGCAGGCACTCCCCTCAGAACCCAATTGTGACTGTAATCCCTCCTTCTCCCCGGCCTGAGTGAGCAAGTGAACCCAAATCAGCCGCTAATTTCTCGCCCTCTTGCCTGGGGGGAGAACAGATGCCTGAAGGTGGCCCACATACCAAAACCACATGCTTCGGTTTTGGTGGGGCCAAAACCAAAGCTGAACTCCAGGGGTGGTGTGACCAAAGAAGAGGAAGGGAAATCTCTCTGTGCAGCCACAGGGGCATTTGATTAAATCCCTGCAATCGGCTTGGTAAACCCTGCATCTGTGGAATATCTGAAAAGATGAGCTTTCCCACAATTGAGGCTGTGGACTTTGGGGGCAAGTACACACAGGAGTTGGGCCAGGTCAGAGTCTGAGCTTGCCCCACAGTGCCCACAGCAGGTCTAGAGACCTACCTAGAGTTTGCTTTCTGCTTTTGATTTGTTTTTGGTTTTTTATTTTTGTTACTTTAGTTTTTAGTGTTTGTTTTCATTTTTGGGTTCATTTTTTTTATTTGTTCAGTTGCTCTCTTCTTTTTTGTTTTCTCTTGTTTGTGTGTGTGTGTGTGTATCTGCTTTTGCTTTTACCATTAGTCTTGGGGTTTTGTTTGTTCGTTTTTTGTTTTTTGTTTTTTTTTTCCTTTCCTTCTGTGCCGTGTGGCTTGCAGGGTTTTGCTGCTCTGGACAAGGTTTGGGCCTGAGTCTCTGAGGTGGGAGAGCCAAGTCCAGGATGTTGGACCAACAGAGAACTCCCAGTCCCGGGGAATATTAATCAGCAAGAGCTCTCCTAGAGGTCCCCATCTCAACATCAAGACCCGGCTCCACCCAACGCCCAGCAAACTCCAGTGCTGGAGACCTCACAGCAAACAACTAGCAAGACAGGAACACAACTCCACCCATTAGCAGAAAGGCTGCCTAAAGTCATACTAAGCTCACAAACACGACAAAACACACCACCAGACATGGCCCTGCCCATCAGAGGGACAAGATCCAGCTCCACCCACCAGAACACAGGCACTAGTCCCCTGCTCCAGGAAGCCTACACAAGCCACTGGACCAAGCTCACCCACTGGGGACAGACACCAGAAGAGGAACTACGATCCTGCAGCCTGCAGAAAGGAGACCCCAAACACAGTAAGTTAAACAAAATGAGAAGACAAGAGAAATATGCTGCAGATGAAGGAGCAAAGTAAAAAACCATAAGCCCAAACAAATGATGAGGAAATAGCAGTCTACCTGAGTAATGATAGTAAAGGTGATTGAAAATCTCAGAAACAGAAGGGAGAAAATAGAAGAAACATTTAACAAGGACCTAGAAGAACTAAAGAACAAACAAACAGTGATGAACAACACAATAACTGAAATTAAAAATACACTAGAAGGAATCAATAGCAGAATAACTGAGGCAGAAGAATGGATAAGTGAGCTGCAAGACAGAATGGTGGAAATAACTGCTGCCGAGCAGAATAAAGAATGAAAAGAATTGAGAACAGTCTCAGAGACCTCTGGGACAACATTAAACTCATGAACGTTCAAACTATAGGGGTCCCAGAAGAAGAAGAGAAAGACAAAGGGTCCGAGAAAATATTTGAGATAATAGTTGAAAACTTCCCTAACATGGGAAAGGAAATAGTCAATCAAGTTCAGGAAGTGCAGAGAGTCCCATATAGGATAAAACCAAGGAGAAACATTCTGAAACACATGTTAATCAAACAATCAAAAATTAAATACAAAGAAAAAATATTAAAAGCAGCAAGGGAAAGCAACAAATAACATACCAGGGAATCCCCATAAGGTTATCAGCTGATTTTTCAGCAGAAACCCTGCAGGCCAGAGGGAGTGGCAGGATACATTTAAAGTGATGAAAGGGAAAAACCTACAACTAAGATTACTCTACCCAGCAAGGATCTCATTCAGATTCAACAGAGAAATCAAAAGCTTACAGACAAGCAAAAGCTAAGAGAACTCAGCACCACCAAACTAGCTCTACGAGAAATGCTAAAGGAATTTCTCTAAGTGGAAAACACAAGAGAAGAAAAAGACCTACAAAAACAAATCCAAAAAATTAAGAAAATTGTAATAGGAACATACATATTGATAATTACCTTAAATATAAATGGATTAAATGCTCCAACCAAAAGGCACAGACTGGCTGAATGGACACAAAAACAAGAACCATATATATGCTGTCCACAAGAGACCTACTTCAGACCTAGGGACACATACAGACTGAAAGTGAGAGGATGGAAAATGATATTCCATGCAAACGTAAATCAAAAGAAAGCTGGAATAGCAATACTAATATCAGATAAAATAGACGTTAAGATAAAGGCTGTTACAAGAGACAATGAAGGACACTACATAATGATTAAGGGATCAATCCAAGAAGATATAACAATTATAAATATATGTGCACCCAACATAGGAGCACCTCAATACATAAGGCAAATGTTAACAGTTATAAAAGGAGATATCGACAGTAACACAATAATAGCAGGGGACTTTAACACCTCATTTACACCAATGGACAGATCATCCAGACAGAAAATCAATAAGGAAACACAAGTTTTAAATGACACAATAAACCAGATAGATTTAATTGATATTTATAAGACATTCCATCTGAAAACAGAAGAATACACTTTCTTCTCAAGTACACATGTAATATTCTTCAGGATAGAGCACATCTTGGGTCACAAATCAAGCTTTGGTAAAGTTAAGAAATAGGAAATTGTACCAAGCATCTTTTCCGACCACAATGCTATGAGATTAGAAATGAATTGCAGGGGAAAAAAAACTGTAAAAAACACAAACACATGGAGGCTAAACAATGTGCAACTAAATAACCTAGAGATCACTGAAGAAATCAAAGAGGAAATCAAAAAATACCTAGAGACAAATGACAACTAAAACACAACACAAAACCTATGGGATGCAGCAAAAGCAGCCCTAAGAGAGAAGTTTAAAGCAATACAATCCTACCTCAAGAAACAAGAAAAATCTCAAATAAACAATCTAACCCTACACTTAATACAACTAGAGAAAGAAGAAGAAGAACAACAACAAAACCCCCAAATTTAGTAGAAGGAAAGAAATCATAAAGATCAGAGCAGAAATAAATGAAATAAAAAAAAAGAAAACAACAGCAAAAATCAATAAAACTAAAATCTGGTTCTTTGAAAAGATAAACAAAATTGATAAACCTTTAGCCAGATTTATTAAGAAAAAGATGAAGAGGACTCAGATCAATAAAGTTAGAAATGAAAATAGAGAACTTACAATGGACAACACAGAAATACATAGCATCATAAGAGACTACTACAAGCAACAATATGCCAATAAAATGGACAACCTGGAAGAAATGGACAAATTCTTAGAAAGGTATAATCTTCCAAGAATGAACCAGGAAGAAATAGTAAATATGAACAGACCAATCACAAGTAAGGAAATTGAAACAGTGATTAAAAATCTTCCCACAAACAAAAGTCCAGGACCATATGGCTTCACAGGTGTATTCTAACAAACATTTAGAGAAGAGCTGACACCCATCCTTCTCAAACTATTCCAAAAAATTACAGAGGAAAAAATGATTCTGCACTCATTCAATGAGGCCAGCATCACCCTGAAACCAAAAGATATCAAAGATATCACAAAAAAAGAAAATTACAGAGCAGTATCACTGATGAATATAGACACAAAAATCCTCAACAAAATACTAGCAAACAGAATCCAGCAAAACAGTAAAAGGATAATACACCATGATCAAGTGGGATTTATCCCAGGGAAGGAAGGATTCTGCAATATATGCAAATCAATCAATGTGATACACCACATTAACAAACTGAAGAATAAAAACCATGTGATCATCTCAATAGATGCAGAAAAAGTTTTTGACAAAATTCAACACCCATTTATGATAAAAAAACTCTCCAGAAAGTGGGCATAGAGGGACACTACCTCAACATAATAAAGGCCATATATGATAGACCCACAGCAAACATCATTCTCAATGGTGAAAAACTGACAGCATTTCCTCTAAGATCAGGAAGAAGACAAGGAGGTCCACTCTCGCCACTATTGCTCAACACAGTTTTGGAAGTCTTAGCCATGGCAATCAGAGGAGAAAAAGTAAGAAAAGGAATACAAATTGGAAAAGAAGAAGTGAAACTGTCACTGTTTGCAGATGACATGATACTATACATAGAAAATCCTAAAGATGACACCAGAAAAATACTAGAACTAATCAATGAATTTGGTAAAGTTGCAGGATGCAAAATTAATGCACGGAAATCTTTTGCATTCCTATAAACTAACAATGAAAGATCAGAAAGAGAAATTAAGGAAATATTCCCATTCACCATTGCAACAAAAAGAATGAAATACCTAGGAATAAACCTACCCAAGGAGGTAAAAGACCTGTACTCAGAAACTATAAAACACTGATGAAAGAAATCAAAGATGACATAAACAGATGGAGAGATATACCATGTTCTTGGATTGGAAGAATCAATATTGTGAAACTAACTATACTACCTAAAGCAATCTATAGATTCAGTGCAATTCCTGTCAAATTACCAATGGCATTTTTCCCAGAACTAGAACAAAAATTCTTAAAATGTGTATGGAGACACAAAAGACCCTGAATAGCCAAAGCAATCTTGAGAAAAAAGCAGAGTTGGAGGAATCAGGCTCCCTGACTTCAGAATATACTACAAAGCTACCGTAATCAAGACAATATGGTACTGGCACCAAAACATAAATATAGATCAATGGAACAGGATAGAAAGCCCAGAGATAAACCCATGCACCTATGGTCATCTAGTCTATGACAAAGGAGACAAGAATATACAATGGAGAAAAGACTGTCTCTTCAATAAATTGTGTGGGGAAAACTGGACAGCTAGAGGTAAAAGAATGAAATTAGAACACTCCCTAACACCACACACAAAAATAAACTCAAAATGAATTAAAGACCTAGATGTAAGACCGGACACTATAAAACTCTTAGAGGAAAACATAGGCAAAACAGTCTTTGACATAAATCACAGCAAGATCTTTTTTGATCCACCTTCTAGAGTAATGGAAATAAAAGCAAAAATAAATGGGACCTAATGAAACTTGAAAGCTTTTGTACAGCAAAGGAAACCATAAACAAGATGAAAAGACAACCCTCAGAATGGGAGAAAATATTTGCAAATGAATCAACGGACAAAGGATTAATCTCCAAAATATATAAACAGCTCATGCAGCTCAATATCAAAAAACAAACAACCCAATCCAAAAATGGGTGAAGACCTAAATAGGCATTTCTCCAAAGAAGACATGCAGCTGGCCAAGAGGCACATGAAAAGATGTTCAACGTCACTAAGTTTTATAGAAATGAATATCAAAACTACACTAAGGTATCACCTTCCACTCATCAGAATGGCGTCATCAAAAAATCTAGAAACAGTAAATGCTGGAGCGGGTGTAGAGAAAAGGGAACCCTCTTGCACTGCTGGTGGGAATGTAAATTGATACAACCACTATGGAGAACAGTATGGAGGTTCCTTAAAAAAATAAAAATAGATTTACCATATGACACAGAAATCCCACTACTGGGCATATACCCAGAGAAAACCATAATTCAAAAAGACACATACACCCCAACGTTCATTGCAGCACTATTTACAACAACCAGGTCATGGAAGCAACCTCAATGCCCATCGACAGATGAATGGATAAAGAAGATGTGGTACATGTATACAATGGAATATTACTCAGCCCTAAAAAGGAACGAAATTGGGTCATTTGTAGAGATGTGGATGGACCTAGAGACTGTCATACAGAGTGAAATAAGTCAGAAAGGGAAAAACAAATATCGTATATTAATGCGTATATGTGGAATCTAGAAAAATGGTAACTGTCTGCAAGGCAGAAATAGAGACGCAAACGTAGAGAACAAACATATGGGCACCAAGAGAGAATGGGGCTTGGAATGAATTGGGAGATTGGGATTGACATATATACACTAAAACGTATAAAATAGATAACTAATGAGAACTTGCTGTATACCACAGGGAACTCCATTTCTCTGTACAGTAGAAACTAACACAACATTGTAAAACAATTATACCCCAATTTTAAAAAAATAGGGAAATCTGAATAAGCATAGATTTTAGTTAAAAATTTGGTATCAATATCAGTCCATTAATTGTGACAAATGTATCATATTAATGTAAGACGTTAACAATAGAGGAGACTGTGTGCTAATATAAGGAAACTTTCTGTAGTATCTTTGTAATGTTTCTATAAACCTAAAATTATTCTAAAATTAAAAAAAATTATTACAATGTGTTAGTGCCTACTATGCTCTAGACATAGAGTTAGGCACTAGGGATACAGGGTGAACAAGAGGGGCATGAATTCCATCCTCCAGACCCAAGAGTCTTGAGGAAGACAGAGAAGAAGATGATACACAAATACAAATAGGTACTTAACCACAATATTACAAATGGAAATAGGTGCTGTGACAGTGAATGTGAGAGTGTTTACCTTAGATGTAGGGTTCTGGGGGTTCCCCAAATAGCACATGCAAATTCCTAGAAGCAAGAAAATACATGATGTATAGAGGGGAAAACACTCAATATGACCTAGTGTGGTGCTCAATGAGAGGAACAGGTAAAAACAGGGATGGCAAAATACGGAAGGGCAAGAAGGGGTCAGATCATCAAAGGCTTTATGCAATATTAAAGAACTTTGAACCTTATCCCATGAGCAGTGAAGAACTATTGAAAATTATAGACTTGGATGTGACATAATCAAAGTTCTAGTTTTAAAAGTGTAATCTCACTGTAGTATAGAGAATAAATTAGATTGTGGTGAAATTATAGGTAGGGGCATCATTTATAAGGTTACAGTCATCTAGACAAACATAATAATGGCAGAATAAAGCAAAAGACAGAGACAGAATGTTTTGGATTGGCGAGGTATATAGAAGACAAAATCAATAGGACTTTTGTTGATTGATTGGGGGCTTAGTTAATGAAGGAAAAGGAAGAGTCAAACATTATGCCCATGTTTATGGCTAGCAGCTAGGTAGACAGTGTAATCTTTCACTAAGATATGAAATTCTGGAGATACAGATTTGGGGGTCTAGGTGTATTTGGGGATCTTTGGTTCATTTTGAATTTTCAGGGTAAGTGGGAGTGTGGATATATAATACATGGATCTGAAGATCAGGAGAGAAATCCCAGTTGGAGACAAAGATTTGGGCTTCCTCAGCATATAGATGGTAATTAAAACCATAGCCCAGACGAAATACTAAATAAACAGCACATGCAACATTTGTTGGTCATAACAATATTTTTTTGTCATTAGGATAATATTAAATTAGAACTATCATACTACTGAGGCAAAAAAGTAATGGAATACATTTCAGAAAGATTTTATCAAAAATTTTTTAAAAATTATCCTTAAATAGTTTAATTTCAGTTAGCTAGAAAACTGGTTTACGTAAAAAACTCATTCATAATGATGTGGAATAAATGAAGTATTATAATACTTCAGCTTCCAGTCCTGTACATAGGGGTTCCTGAGTCTGTCCATTAAAACAAAACAAAACAAAACAAAATTTCTCGAATGTTTATGTGCTCAGCACTGTTCTGGTAATGTAACATAGTTTAATATGGCAAAGGATCTTTACTATTTAAGGGAAATTTGGGCAAATTGGCAGAGAGTGTGCATGGTAGTTAAGAGCACAAGTTTTGGAGACAGAGAATTCATGTCTGAGGCACTACCAATAGCCAAATGGCTTTAGACAAGTTGCTTAATCTCTCTGGGGTTCAGTTTTCTTCTCCTTAGATGGGGAGAGAAATCACAACTACCTCATATGACTGTTCTAAGGATTGAATGAACCAAAGCATGTAAAGTGCTTAGCATAGTTAGATGTATATAATATGCAATCAATGAGTTGCTACTCACTTCTGGTATTATTATTTTCTCATTCTTATTATATTGTCCTCTAAAGTAAAAGATCATTTTGTCAAGTCAAGAATCACTTAGGAGACTGTTTAGATAAATTCTGGTAAATTGTGACCTGAACTGGGACACCAACAGTGGTGATAAAGAAGGTAGAATCAATTGGAATTGCTGATTGGGTGGGACAGGTGAAGGGAACTAATAATTAGTTCTAATTATCTGTCCCCCAAACAGGAAACAAAGACAACAATTAGTTCTAATTATTTGCCCCCAAAGAGGAAACACCAAAAATGGCTTTGGGTGGTAGAAGAAAGCCTTTTGCAAATGCTATTTAACTCACTGTTCTTTGGGTACTCATTAAATAACTTCTCTAAATGTTTTCCATAGAAAAGCAAAAAGAATTACTGCTTACTTTATTTTTAAATCTAGCTTTGTTTTAAAGGAGGCACACTTGTTGATGTCCTAATTACAGTTAACTAGAAAATCTATATAAAAGACAGGAACAAATCATAGTTGGTGCGCAATGTACGATACTCTGAGCCACTATTGATAAGAAATGTCCTTTGAACACTTTTTCCAGAGTGGCGCTGAGTTAATCTACTCCTTTGTAGCCAAAACAGCATTTCTCAAGTGGTTGGTCAAGACCTAAACTCAGGAAGAATTTGAGTTTACTTTTTGTTTGCACAGCCCTCTAATAAAACGGTAGCCCTGATAGACTTCTCAAGTATTTTACACACCAGGCTGTTTTATGCACCAGACTTTAACTTGATGAAATATGTTACTTGTCTTGTTTATATCTGTCTCACTAATTGAAAAACACTGATATATATTAACTTTTTGTTTAATTCAGACTTATTGAGGTATTATTTACATAAAGTTCACCCATTTTTGGTCAGACATTAGCTCCAAAGCCACCTGTTTCACAGCACACAAGGAGAACACGGAAACAGCTCTGGGTGCTATCCCTTCCCTGTAACTTCGTTTCTAAAGAGGTTTTTAACCCAGGGTGGATATCAGAATTACCTGCTATATTTTAAATCTCTCCTATTGTTCTGAAATTATCTATTTCATGTTTCTTTTCCCTCTGGACTACATACTCCTCCAGGGCATCAGGGAAGCCGCAGGGCCTCATACAGTGCCTGGTACATTCAGTGCTCAATACATATTTATTGAAATGAACTCTGCATCTTTCTCGAGAAATTCACTTCTTTAACAGCACTGTTCAATAACAGCACTAATAAAAACAAAAAATCTCCCCATTGGAAGAAAAAAAACCCTGTTTTTTTTTTAAACCAAAGTAAAGAATATAATCATAATCCTGGTTCCCTGACCCTTTCCCCTTATCTGCAGTAATGTCTCTCCATGTGTACAGGGATATTGTCCTGCCCTATTCTTAAGGGAAGGATCGAATGATTGTGCTCTGGAGATCGACTGACACTTCAGTGCTGTGTGCGGGGTTATGTGACCCTTGCGGCACAAGGAATGGTCTGTTGCTTCTGAAAATTCATCCTCTTACCTGGCATCGAGGAACTTGCCCTGCTTCCTATGAGCAAGAAGCCACCGAGGCTCTTTGTAAAGTACCACAGGGTGACCCCACCTCTTAGAAGCCAATCCATCTATTGAGCACTGCAGGGAATGAGAGACTCAACTACAGGGAAAAGAATTCCCTTCTTTAAGATCTGAATCCCTACATGAGACTGAAAAGGCTATTCTGTGCGCCAAAAAGTTTGTTCGGGATTTTCCGAACGAACTTTTTGCCCAATACAATACTTTCTATGTAGTCCTTCAAATTCTAACTGACTGCATGCCCTGTAACAACCAAAATGCTTGTGGACTCATAATGCTTATACATAAATAAAAGACAATCCACAAGGCAAATACTGTTCCATTGTTATAATTTGCCTAATTTGAAATGATAATGTTTTTTAAATGTTGTATACAATACATTTAAAAATAAAATTTAATTAAAAAAATTTAGCCTCAGCTTAAGATTTTGTGAATAACAGCCAATATTTTCAAAGTGCTTACCATATGCCAGGCAATATTCTTTTTTTTTTTTTTAAGTTTATTTCCAGTTTACCATCCTGGGCTGATGCATTTTTTTTTAACATCTTTATAGGAGTATAATTGCTTTACAATGGTGTGTTAGTTTCTGCTTTATAACAAAGTGAATCAGCTATACATATACATATATCCCCATAACCCCTCCCTCTTGCGTTTCCCTCCCACCCTCCCTATCCCACCCCTCTAGGTGGAGACAAAGCACCAAGCTGATCTCCCTGTGCCATGCGGCTGCTTCCCACTAGCTATCTATTTTACATTTGGTAGTGTATATATGTCTGTGCCACTCTCTCACTTCATCCCAGCTTACCCTTCCCATACCCTGTGTCCTCAAGTCCATTCTCTACATCTGCATCTTTATTCCTGTCCTGCCCCTAAGTTCTTCAGAAACTTTTTTTTTCTTTTTTTGATTCCATATATATGTGTTAGCATATGATATTTGTTTTTCTCTTTCTGACTTACTTCACTCCGTATGACAGACTCTAGGTCCATCCACCTCACTACAAATAACTCAATTTTGTTTCTTTTTACGGCTGAGTAATATTCCATTGTATATATGTGCCACATCTTCTTTATCCATTCATCTGTCGATGGACACTTAGGTTGCTTCCATGTCCTGGCAATTGTAAATAGAGCTGCAATGAACATTGAGGTACATGACTCTTTTTGAATTATGTTTTTTTCATGATATATACCCAGTAGTGGGATTCCTGGGTCATATGGTAGTTCTATTTTTAGTTTTTTAAGCAACCTCCGTACTGTTCTACATAGTGGTTATATCAGTTTACATTCCCACCAACAGTGCAAGAGGGTTCCCTTTTCTCCACACCCTCTCCAGCATTTCTTGTTTGTAGATTTTTGATGATGGCCTTTCTGACTGGTGTGACGTGGTACATCATTTTATTTTGATTTGCATTTCTCTAATAATTAGTGATGTTGAGCATCCTTTCATGTGTTTGTTGTAAATCTGTATATCTTCTTTGGAGAAATGTCTATTTAGGTCTTCTGCCCATGTTTGGATTGGGCTCTTTGTTTTCTTGGTATTGAGCTGCATAAGCTGCTTGTAAATTTTGGAGATTAATCCTATGTCAGTTGTTTCATTTGCAAATATTTTCTCCCATTCTGAGGGTTGTCATTTCTTCTTGTTTATCTTTTCCTTTGTTGTGCAAAAGCTTTTAAGGTTCATTAGTTCCCATTTATTTTTCTTTTTATTTTCATTTCTCTAGGAGGTGAGCCAAAAAGGATCTTGCTGTGATTTATGTCATAGAGTGTTCTGCCTATGTTTTCCTCTAAGAGTTTTATAGTGCCTGGCCTTACATTCAGGTCTTTAATCAATTTTGAGTTTATTTTTGTGTATGGTGTTAGGGAGTATTCTAATTTCATTCCTTTACATGTAGCTGTTCAATTTTCCCAGCACCAGTTATTGAAGAGGCTATCTTTTCTCCATTGTATATTCTTGCCTCCTTTATCAAAGATAAGGTGACCATAAGTGTGTGGGTTTATCTCTGGGCTTTCTGTCCTGTTTTATTGATCTATACTTCTGGGTTTGTGCCCGTACCATACAGTCTTGATTACTGTAGCTTTGTAGTATAGTCTGAAGTCCAGGAGCCTGATTCCTCCAGCTCCATTTTTCTTTTTCAAGATTGCTTTGGCTATTTCGGGTCTTTTGTGTTTCCATACAAATTGTGAAATTTTTTGTTCTAGTTCTGTGAAAAATACCATTGGTAGTTTGATAGGGATTGCATTGAATCTGTAGATTATTTTCGGTAGTATAATCCTTTTTACAATGTTGATTCTTCCATCCAAGAACATGATATATCTTTCCATCTGATTGTAACATCTTTGATTTCCTTCAGCAGTTTCTATAGTTTTCTGCATACAAGTCTTTTGTCTCCTTCAGTAGGTTTATTCCTAGGTATTTTATTCTTTTTGTTGCAATGGTAAATGGGAGTGTTTCCTTAATTTCCTTTTCAGATTTTTCATCATTAGTGTATAGGAATGCAAGAGATTTCTGTGCATTAATTTTGTATCCTGCTACTTTACCAAATTCATTGATGAGCTCTAGTAGTTTTCTGGGAGCATCTTTAGGATTCTCTATGTATAGTATCATGTCATCTGCAAACAGTGACAGTTTTACTTCTTCTTTCCTGAATTGGATTCCTTTTATTTCTTTTTTTTCTCTGATTGCAGTGGCTAAATCTTCCAAAACTGTGTTGAATAACAGTGGTGAGAGTGGACAGCCCTGTGTTGTTCCTGATCTTAGAGGAAATGGTTTCAATTTCTTACCATTGAGAATGATGTTGGCTGTGGGTTTGTCATATATGACCTTTATTATGTTGAGGTAACTTTCCTCTATGCCTACTTTCTGGAAGGTTTTTATCACAAATGGGTGTTGAATTTTGTTGAAAGCTTTTTCTGCATCTATTGAGATGATCATATGGTTTTTATCCTTCAATTTGTTAATAAGGTGCATCACATTGATTGATTTGCATATATTGAAGAATCCTTGCAATCTGGGATAAACCCCACTTAAACATGGTGTATGGTCCTTTTAATGTGCTGTTGGATTTTGTTTGCTAGTATTTTGTTGAGGATTTTTGCATCTATGTTCATCAGTGATATTGGCCTGTAGTTTTCCCTCTTTGTGACATCGTTGTCTCGTTCTGGTATCAGGGTGATGGTGGCCTCATAGAATGAGTTTGGGAGTGTTCCCCCCTCTGCTATATTTTGGAAGAGTTTGAGAAGGATAGCTGTTAGCTCTTCTCTAAATGTTTGATAGAATTCACCTGTGAAGCAATCTGGTCCTCGGCTTTTGTTTGTTGGAAAATTTTTAGTCACAGTCTCAATTTCAGTGTTTGTGATTGGTCTGTTCATATTTTCTATTTCTTCCTGATTCAGTCTTAGCAGGTTGTGCATTTTTAAGAATTTGTCCATTTCTTCCAGGTTGTCCATTTTATTGGCATAGAGTTGCTTGTAGTAATCTCTCACGATCTTTTGTATTTCTGCAGTGTCAGTTGTTACTTCTCCTTTTTCATTTCCAATTCTGTTGATTTGAGTCTTCTCTCTTTTTTTCTTGATGAGTCTGGCTAATGGTTTATCTATTTTGTTTATCTTCTCAAAGAACTAGCTTTAAGTTTTATTGATCTTTGCTATTGTTTCCTTCATTTCTTTTTCATTTATTTCTGATCTGATTTTTATGATTTCTTTCCTTCTGCTAGCTTTGGGGTTTTTTTCTTCTTCTTTCTCTGCTTTAGGTGCAAGGTTAGGTTGTTTATTCGAGGTGTTTTCTGTTTCTTAAGGTGGGCTTCTATTGCTATAAATTTCCCTCTTAGAACTGCTTTTGCTGCATCACATAGGTTTTGGGTCATCGTGTCTCCATTGTTATTTGTTTCTAGGTATTTTTTGATTTCCTCTTTGATTTCTTCAGTGATCACTTCGTTATTAAGTAGTGTATTGTTTAGCCTCCATGTGTTTGTTTTTTTACAGATCTTTTCCTGTAATTGATATCTAGTCTCATAGCGCCGTGGTCGGAAAAGATACATGATACGATTTCAATTTTCTTAAATTTACCAAGGCTTGATTTGTGACCCAAGATATGATCCATCCTGGAGAATGTTCCATAAGCACTTGAGAAGAAAGTGTATTCTGTTGTTTTTGGATGGAATGTCATATAAATATCAATTAAGTCCATCTTGTTTAATGTATCATTTAAAGCTTGTGTTCCCTTATTTATTTTCATTTTGGATGATCTATCCAGTGGTGAAAATGGGATGTTATAGTCCCCTAGTATGACTGTGTTACTGTTGATATCCCCTTTTATGGCTGTTAGCATTTGCCTTACGTATGGAGCTGCTCCTATGTTGGGTTCATAAACATTTACGATTGTTATATCTTCTTGGCTTGACCCTTTGATCATTATGTAGTGTCCTTCTTTGTCTCTTGTAATAGTCTTTATTTTAAAGTGTATTTTGTGTGATATGAAAATTGCTACTTCAGCTTTCTTTTGATTTCCATTTGCATGGAATATCTTTTTCCATCCCCTCACTTTCAGTCTGTATGTGTCTCTAGGTCTGAAGCGGCCCTGTTGTAAACAGCATATATACGTGTCCTTTTTTTGTATCCATTCAGCCTGTCTATATCTTTTGGTTGGAGCATTTAATCCATTTACATTTAAGGTAGTTATCAATATGTGTGTTCCTATTACCATTTTCTTAATTGTTTTGGGTTTGTTATTGTAGGTCTTTTCCTTCTCTTGTGTTTCTTGCCTAGCGAAGTTCCTTTAGCATTTGTTGTAAAGCTGGTTTGGTGGTGCTGAATTCTCTTACTTTTGCTTGTCTGTAAAGATTTTAATTTCTCCATTGAATCTGAATGAGATCTTTGCTGGGTAGAATAATTTTGGTTGTAGGTTCTTCCCTTTCATCAGTTTAAATATGTCTTGCCACTCCCTTCAGGCTTGCAGAGTTTCTGCTGAAAGTTCAGCTGTTAACCTTATGGGGATTCCCTTGTATGTTATTTGTTGTTTTCCCTTGCCATTTTTAATATCTTTTCATGGTATTGATTTTTTGATAGTTTGACTAATATTTGTCTTGGTGTGTTTCTCCTTAGATTTATCTGGTATGGGACTCTCTGAGCTTCCTGGAGTTGATTGACTACTTCCTTTCCCATATTAGGGATGTTTTCAAGTATAATCTCTTCAAATATTTTCTCAGTTCCTTTCTTTTTTTCTTCTTCTTCTGGGACCCCTATAATTCGAATATTGGTGCATTTAATGTTGTCCCAGAGGTCTGAGACTGTCCTCAGTTCTTTTCATTCTTTTTTCTTTATTCTGCTCTGCAGTAGTTATTTCCATTATTTTATCTTCCCTGTCAGTTATCCGTTCTTCTGCTTCACTTATTCTGCTATTGATTCCATTTAGAGAACTTTTAGTTTCATTTATTGTGTTGTTTTTCATCATTGTTTTTTGGTCTTTAGTTCTTCTAAGTCTTTTTTAAATGTTTCTTGTATTTTCTCCATTCTATTTCCAAGATTTTGAATCATCTTTACTATCACTACTCTGAATTCTTTTCAGGTAGACTGCCTATTTCCTCTTCATTTGTTTGGTCTGGTGGGTTTTTACCTTGCTCCTTCATCTGCTGCATGTTTCTCTGTCTTCTCATTTTGCTTAACTTACTGTTTTTGTGGTCTCCTTTCTGCAGGCTGCAAGTTCATAGTTCCTATTATTTTTGGTGTCTGTCCCCTTTGGTTAAGTTTAGTTCAATGGCTTGTGTAGGCTTCCTGGTGGAGGGGACTGGTACCTGTGTTCTGGTGGATGACACTGCGTCTTATCTTTCTGGTGGGCAAGACCACGTCTGGTGGTGTGTTTTGGGGTGTCTGTGACCTTATTATGATTTTAGGCATCCTCTCTACTAATGGGTGGGGTTGTGTTCCTGTCTTGGCATAGGTTGTCCAGCACTGTAATTTGCTGGTCATTGAGTGGAGCTGGGTCTTAGCATCGAGATGTAGATCTCTGGGAGAGCTTTTGCCGTTTGATATTATGTGAAGCCAGGAGGCCTCTGGTGGACCAATGCTCTGAACTTGGCTCTTCCACCTCAGAGGCGCAGGCCTGACACCTGGCCGAAGCACCAAGACCCTGTCAGCCACACGGCTCAGAAGAAAAGGGAGAAAATAAATAAAGAAAGAAAAAAATAAATAAAATAAAATATAGTTATTAAAATTTAAAAATATTATTAAAAATTAAAAAGTCATAAAAAAAGAAAGAACAAGCAACTAAACCAAAAAACAAATCCACCAATGATAACAAGTGCTAAAAACTATACTAAAAAAAAAAAAAATCAGACAGATAGAACCCTAGGACAAATGGTAAAAGCAAAGCTATACAGACAAAATCACACAAAGAAGCATACAGATCCACACTCACAAAAAGAGAAAAAGGAAAAAATATATATATCTATATATTTAAAAAAACAGGAAGAGAGCAACCAAATCAATAAACAAATCTACCAATGATAATTAACTCTAAGTACTAAACTAAGATAAACATAAAACCAGAAACAAATTAGATGCAGAAAGAAAACCCCAAGTCTACAGTTGCTCCCAAAGTCCACTGCCTCAATTTTGGGATGATTCATTGCCTATTCAGATATTCCACAGACGCAGGGTACATCAAGTTGATTGTGGAGATTTAATCCACTGCTCCTGAGGCTGTTGGGAGAAATTGCCCTTTCTCTTCTTTGTTCGCACAGCTCCTGGGGTTCAGCTTTGGATTTGGCCCCACCTCTGCATGTAGGTCGCCTAAGGGCATCTCTTCTTCGCTCAGACAGGATGGGGTTAAAGTAGCAGCTGACCTGGCTCACTCAGGTGGGGGGAGGGAGGGGGTATGGAATGCAGGGCGAGCCTGTGGCGGCAGTGGCTGGCATGACGTTGCACCAGGCTGAGGCATGCCATGTGTTCTCCCAGGGAAGTTGTCCCTGTATCACGGGACCCTGGCAGTGGCGGGCTGCACAGGATCTTGGGAGGGGAGGTGTGGATAGTGACCTGTGCTTGCACACAGGCTTCTTGGTAGCTGCAACAGCTGCCTTAGCATTTCATGCCCGTCTGTGTTGTCCACACTAATAGCCGTGGCTCGCGCCCATCTCTGGAGCTCGTTTAGGTGGTGCTCTGAATCTCCTCTCCTCGCACGCCCCGAAACAATGGTCTCTTGATCCTTAGGCAGTTCAGACTTTCTCCCAGACTCCCTTCCAGCTAGCTGTGGTGCACTAGCCGCCTCAGGCTGTGTTCACACAGCCAACCCCAGTCCTCTCCCTGGGATCTGACATCCGAAGCGGAGCCTCAGCTCCCAGCCCCGACCTGCCCCGGGCGGGTGAGCAGACAAGCCTCTCAGGCTGGTGAGTGCTGGTCAGCACCGATCTTCTGTGCGGAAATCTCTCTGCTTTACCCTCTGCACCCCTATTGCTGCACTCTCCTCCATGGCTCCAAAGCTTCCCCCCTGCCCCGTGCCATCTCTGCCAGTGAAGGGGCTTCCTAGTGTGTGGAACCTTCTCCTTCACAGCTCCTTCTCCAAGGTGCAGGTCCTTTCCCTATTATTTTGTCTCTGTTTTTCCTTTTTTCTTTTACCCTACCCAGGTACATGGGGAGTTTCTTGCCTTTTGGGAAGTCTGAGGTCTACTGCCAGTGTTCAGTAGGTGTTCTAGGAGTTGTTCCACATGTAGATGTATTTCTGATGTATCTGTGGGGAGGAAGGTTATCTCCACATCTTACTCTTCTGCCATCTTGAGGGTCTGCCAGGCCATATTCTATGAGCTTTATTTATATTAACTCACTTAATAGTCATCCTACGAAGTGAATAATAGTCAGTATCTCCATTTTACAACTGAGAAAATTGAGGTATAGAAAAATTAAGCAACCTTTCAAGGTCACCCTAGCAGCCTGGCTCCTAAAGCATTGCTATTAATCACTGCCCTGTGCTGCCTCTGGAAAACGCTGAGGTAAAATTCTGTATTGGCATAATAGTGTGTATTCAATTCAAATGAAAATGCTGAGCTGCAGATAACCAAGGCCTGGATGTATAGCTGCACCTCAAAACTTAAGCATTCCTTGGAAGCTAGCTGGGGGATTCTTGAATAATAAGAGTTACTATGCCACCGAAAATTAACCTCTTTCCTTTCTCAAAGCAAATGTACTACTAATCTGAAAAGTTTCTAAAGCAAGTTTTATGTAAAGAAGTTATACAACAGAGCCAAAAAAGGACGGTTTTACATTCTTCCTTGAGGCCTAATTTCCAAGGGTGTATGAATCCTTGGCAGTGTATTTCTGAAATAACTTAATAAAAACACCCCCTCAATGTAAATCTTGTGTTCCCTTGGGTTTAGAAAAATCCAATGAAATTCAAGCTCCTGATCCACACTGCTATTTGTGTGGTGATTTCATTCTCCTCAAATTATTCTTTGAGTCATTGGTCTGTGTGACAGTGTCTTTAAATCAACTTTTTCCCTTGTTTTTCTTTCAGTCTACCTCTATATGTTTTAGTTTCTGTAATATATTACATCTTTCCCTTTGTAGATCACAATATTTGTTTGCCTTTTTTTTTTTTTAACCATACATAAAATACATCTAATGGCTGGTAAAATATTCCAAATCTACCTAGGAGATATATACTAACTTGAATGAGTTTTCTTATATTCATCAAAAAGCAAAATAAGTTCCATTCTCCTTTACATTTCCCTAATTCCTTCTTGTTATTGTTTCCTTTTCATACTGCAACACTTCTAGGAGGAAAAAAATCAATCAAGTGGGTCAACCTCAAAATATAACTTACTGTAATTAATGATAATCAAAAGATGAAAACACATTCTACTCCTCCTCCCCAGAATCTAGATTAAAAAGAGAAAGTTTGGGCAACATTTTTTAGCAGCAGTGAAAAAAATTCATTTAGCAGTTGGGAGAGGGGAGCACACAACTTTACTCTGCAGATGATAAATTCAAAATCAGCAATATCAAAATTATTTGTCACTGATTTAATTTCTCAGTTTGAACTATTCTTCTTGTTTCAGGTGAAGGAAGAACAAAAGCAATGACATGTTAAACCATAAGATTCATAAATAATAACTTTTACAGTTTTCTTCCCTAAGAGTAAGATTGATCAAAAGCTGCTTTGGGTATCATAAGAAAGTCTATGGCTAATTTGGTTCAATTCCATTTATCCTGTGTCTTCATTATACTATGTCACTTTAAATATTTTCTAAAAGTAACTGAAAAAATTTCCTGATGACAAATGATAAACTCCAAGTAAATGATCTTAACCTATGTGGAAATTTTAGTTTTCCTACTAAACTGTCTCATAGTATGTACTTGTGCCCTGCTAGAGTCTAATGAAATCATAATGGTGACTTCTCTCAATTAGTCAGTCAGGTAGACACTTTTGCAGAAACAGATATAGACTTCTCTTTTCCCACATTTTCTTCAGCAAAAGCTATATCTAGGTGTAAAAGGTAAAATGGAAGAGAAAGGCCACTATTCTGATATAGGCCAAAACTTACAGATAATTGAAGTCAGGGTAGTTTTAGGATATGATTAATTCAGCTCACAGTTTCCAGTAATTCTCTATTATGCTCTGCATGTATGAATGCCTGTGGATGGTGTTCAAGAAATTAGAGAAAGTTCTCCGAAAAAAGCCTGACCTTTCGGCAGGAAGCGCATCTCTGTGGGAACACCAGGGAAGGGCACAGGTGGTTTGTGGGTAAGAAGGAGCAGGTAAGTCACCTGCAATGTGAGTTGCTGGGCTCTGGCTGAGCCAACCCCCAGAAACAAAACAAGGAGGTCAGTTTTCTTAAATCAGGTGGGTCAAGTATCAGGTTCAAATTAGGCAAATAAATAGGTTCTGAATTAGCAAATTCAGATAATTACTAAGTTTGCATCATGCTCCCTATTTTGTCAAGTCCTAAGAAGCACAGTTTCAGTTAAAGGAAGACGCAGACAGATGAGGAACTCAGTCTTCAAAAGATGTACCGCAATCAGACTTACCATGTGAAACAAGAAGGGAAGGGAACGGAATGGGAAGGGAGGAAGGAGAAGGGAAAGAAAAATTTCTAAGGCTATTTATGAGCACCTGAAACATGTACAAATTGCAATTTTTTACTTAATATAGATATGCACATGAGGAGAGAGGAGAGCAATATAAAAAATTACTATCCCAGAGAAATTAAAAAATCTTTCATATTATGCATTTACATTTCACACATGCTATGCAGCATGTCATATTAGAGGTATAATGCTCATTCATAATAATCTGCCTAAGGCCACATTCCAGAACTCTCCTTTCCTCTTTCTCTGGTGATTCACTTGAAAAAATGTTCTGCTGATACTCACTAAAATGACAAGTAAGAAGTTTTTTTCCTTGTTCAGGAATTAAATACTCATCCAAAATTTATTTTTGTGATTTATAACAATGGAGGCCATGCCAGCCACAGAATTCAGGATTGTCTGCAAATATGTTTATGATTTACTTTAAAAGTATAGTGATTTTCTGGCTTTCACTGTGGTCACCTACATCCATCTATTGTTTTCAGGGAGGGAGCAAAGAGAGGGAGAGCAGGATTGATGAAATTTGTCTTTAATCTACAAAAGAATAAGGAAATTTCTAAATCTAAATATTCATCCATTTTCTACAAAAATACTCAATCTAGATTTTGTATGTTCTCAACTATATAATAGTTTTAGTTTTAAAAACTTTTTAGCTTTAAAAGTTAAATTTCTAAATTAAACCACAATAAAAGAATGGTAAACTTATGTTTGCATAAAAACTAAATGAATATGATTTTGCCAATCTAGCCTGATGCTTTTTGAAAACTTTTCACTTTCATATAATGAGAACATAGAGAGGGTATCTACCTATAAAATTTGACAGAAAAGTCCAAACAAATTCGGATATTTCCAGGGGCCTGGAGGCAAACAGGGTATCTTGCTCTGAAGGCATCTGCTGACTCTGATCACACAGATGAGATAATAGCATTCTTCTGAGAATGCTTCTGAGAAGTAGACCATTTAGATTGGGCTTCTGCAACAATTTGTGCTGTAAAACAAATTTTAAAAATAGTTTTAACCTCACTTTAGAGCTACGATTTGATATGCATGACTTGATAAATGTATGCCGAATGAGTATTGTTTGATTCTTTCCAGTGGAATTTCATCAGCACCATCAATGGTAAAGTGTACCTTTATGACATGTGCCTTTAAGGAAAAATAAAATGTTGCTAATTAAATTATGATGCATCCCAATTTCAGTGATGGGGGTGGGGGGAAGAATTGATGAAATACAGTAAGATTGAAGCCCATTTATTTCCAAATTCCAGGCTACAGTGTTTCTTCGAAGAATCCATTGGTTGATGAAAAAGAATACAAATGGCCTGCAGCAAATCACAGAGGAATCTTACTCTCTGACTCAAACATTTTTATTCAGGTTAAACCAGGTTAATTAAGTAATTCTACAATATGTTATAGGTTGATTACACATGACTAACTCTTAGCCTCATAAAGAGCCTCCCAACTCCTTCCTGCATAGTCTCTCTGAGCTCTGGTTTCCTTCCCCTATCACAATCCCTCCATCCACACTCACACACATATGTGTCCTCACACATACACAGGGCTCAGGACAGCTTCCTTATACTACAAAGATCGCTCTGACCATAAACATCTCAGGAGTGATAAACATTTATCTACGCAATGAGTGAGTGAGTAGATAAATGTTTGGTTGAAGGCAGAGCATGGTCTAGTCCAAGCTCCATTTTCTTATCTTTATCTTATTTGATGTGATTTCATGTGATGCTACTTCTTGAAAAGCCTGCTTTTGGCTTCCATGTTTCCATGTTCTCCTGGTTTTCCACCTATCTCACACTCTTCCTCTGCCTGCCTTTTAAGTGTAGATATTCCCCAATGTTCCATTCTCGACCTTTTCTGACACCATACCTTTCCTAAGTGACCTCTTGGAGCCTCAAACAAATCCAACAAATGACTTATCCAAGGACAGACAGCCAATTGGTAGGAAAAGACCTCAGCTCTTAATTCTAGTCAGTAAGCTTTATCATGCACTTAATATGTTCAGTTCTTTCTAAGCACTAGAGATACAAAATAAGTAAGACAGTCTTTGCCCACAAGGAATGGGAAATCTAGCAGTTCTCACGCATGGAATCTAGTGCCCTTTCTGAAGTCAGTATAGAAGCTCTGAGCTGTCTTCAATGAAAATTCATTTCAGTCATGTCAGACTAAACTGGACTATACTCTAAGACAAGGGTACCTAACCAACATGTCACAGTTCTATGGACTCTTCACAGATGTGTGACGAAATTCTGATCACTAATTGTATGAAATTCTTCTTCTTTACAACTGGGGATACATATTATTTACAGTAGTATGTGTTAAGTAGGATATTTTGCTAAGAAGGTGGTATGACTAGGTTAAGAGAGTATTAAAATTTACTATGGGTAAAGGAGAAAAGAGAAGTAAGCAAAACAAGTATGGTAATTGTGGAAGTTTACATAGGCAATGCGAGACACTTACTAAGCAGTAATTAATTCACTATAATTATTGCTGATTCATTTACATTATTTCACATCTTTAATTCCTTTTAAATGTGCCCTTAAAACTTGTGTCATGGACTTCCATCTAAACATGACAAATAAAACACATGTAATCCCACCAACGTAAGAGTAAAGAAATCAAAAAGCATAAATCCATAAGGCTAAGGGTAACAGGGGTGCACATGAGATGTCAGCAGAATTCTGGAAGCTGAAAGAAGATGGGAAAATGGTAATTTACTTAGCCTAATTGACTAAACCTGCAGTGAGGGAAGTGACCCAAAGGCAATACAAATTAGAGTACGTAATCTCAGTCATGTTCAGGAGTTAGGGATGCCTAGGTCTTCTGAAAGTGGAGTGTAAAATGAAGTCAACCACAACTTGGTTGAAAGTTTTCATAAGGATTAGTTAGGCCTTAGATCTCCTCCCCACCTTATGAAAGTAGGCATAACCCCTTCTCCATTCTATCAAAAGAGGTGAGATTAACTCTTGAAGAGGTTGAGCTAGAGAGGCTCTGAACTTTTGGAAACAAGAAAATGAGATTGAGCTGTCATACTGAATACTAGGAGGTTAAATGAAAGTGTACATGATAAACATGAGATTTATCCAGCCTCCTTCTCCCACTCAACTCCCAGAACAGAGGCAGCCAGAATACTAGTCCTCAGGAGATTTATCCCTCAGAAAACCATCCAAACCAAGACACATGTGGATCTCTCCTAGGCAAAAACAGTGATAATGGGAGAACTGAGGAAACAGAAGTGAGTGAATGCATATAAGGGAGAGAAGTTAGTTATGAAAGTTAAATCTTCACTCTTGTAGTAGGAAATCAGTAGATCTGATATTTTTATATATTGAGGAATAGCAATATTAGCAGATTATGAGGTGGAACACATCAGAAGAATCAGCTAAAAGAATTAAAGTGATTATACCTGAGAAAGAAATCTGGGCAACAGGTCTATTTTTCATTATGCTGTATAATTATATGATGTTTTTAATGATATGTAAGTATTACTCTGATTAAAAACAAAAACTTAAATTTAAAAAAGGTGACACACATATGGTGGGGCTTCCAGCCTCCTGAGGTCCATCAATGTCCTTTAACCCTGTGAACCCACACTTTAAAAAAACAAAAAAGAAGAAACTAAGATTCAAGGAACTAGAAAGTCACCTGCATCAAGTAGATGGTTTCAGAAGCCCAAGTTACTTTAGAACAGTATCCCACCAGGCCACGCACTGCAGGTTGTTTGTTGAATTTGACACCGATGAAAATATTTAATAGAAAAGTGGAAGAGTTTGAGCTGACAAATGTTGACATGGTTCAAGTCATTTGATATAGTAATTATGAATCCTCCTTTTGGGATCAAAAATAATAAAGGGATAGATATGACTTTTCTGAAGATTGCTTTGGAAATGGCAAGAACAGCAGTATATTCTTTAAACAAATCCTCAACTAGAGAACATATTCAAAAGAAAGTTCAGAGTGAAAAATCAAGATAGACATCATTGCAGGATTGTGATATGACCTACTAGCATCACATAAATTTCTTAAAAAGAAATCAGTGGACATTGAAGTATCCCTCACTTGGTTTTCTTTTTAAAAACCTCCCCCCAAAAGGTAGCTTAAAACCTAATTAAAATAAATACAAAATTTGTCTATTAAAAAAGGTGCCACAAACTATAGATTTTATTTCTAGGAATGTAGTAACAATATTTTGAGTATGTGTTTTAGAGCTATATACTGAAGTATTTACAAATGGTATGGTATAGCACCTGAGATTTTCTTCAAAATACAATTGGGTGAATAGAGAGTAGGGCTAGAAACCAAACAGCATTGATCATGAGTTGATAATTATTGAATACTAGGATCCATTATGTTATTATTCTGTCTACTTTTGTATATATTTGAAAATTTCCAAATAAAAAAGTTATCAAAAATAAATGTGCCATCCACAAAACTGAGAATCACTCTACCGGGCATATTTTATAGCCAAGCAAGGCTATAATGATTAGTACCTGAATTTGTTCACAACAGAAGTTAGAGGTGAATCTATTAGTCTTCAACAGCTTTGGGAGACTACTAGAACAATGAAAAGGAATTTGGTGTTTAACTCACAACATTTCCATGACTGATCTAATTCTCCTAGGTTCTCTTTAAATCTTCTACTCTAGAGCCCCCAGTATGATGTTAAGTATCATCATTTTTTAGTAATTACTTACTGAGCTTTTTTTCTTAATGGTTAAAAAGTGTAATAGTATATATATCAATTACATCTTAGATTTGGTAAAATACGTTAGATGGATTGAGGAGAAAAAGTGGCAATTAAAACATGACACACTCTAATAATGGCTCCTAATTTCATAAATGTTAAGATGAAGAAAACAATTTGAGTCTTGGAATTGATGAAACACAATTTTTTCCCCCAAAAGCATCCCTTCTTATCCCAACCCTTCATCCCCACACTAAATCAATCTTGACAATCAGTAGATCCACATAATATCTGCCTCCACTGTAGTTTGACAGTGGTATCCCTACCTTCTCCTACTTGTCCTCATAGCACGAATTTGAAAATACCAATTTTGTTTGCCTCTCCTTCTATCAAATGCCAAGCAAGTTTCCTTGTTTCAGAAATACTCAGAGAATGAATAAATATTTCCTTTTGCACCTTTCAGAGTGCTTTGTACTCAGTAGGTCCCAGTGACTGACTAATATGCCAATGTAAACATGGACTTGCACCCTGTACCAGCAGGGATTATTATTACAAGGAACAGAAACTAGCTCTGCCTGTTTAAGCAGAAAGGAATTTGTTCTGAAGGTAATTCCACAGAATCTCCAGGAGGGCTAGAGAACTGGGTTTAGAGGTTACGTAGTCAAAAATAATGCTTAAAATGATGACACAAAGCCAGTCCAGTAAAGACACCTCTACTGCCACTACCAGGTCTAGACTCAGTAGCTGGCTCCACCAACCCCGCCCCAGCACTGGTCAAGGGTGTTGCCAACCGAAACATCTGCCACTGGGGCAGCGTCTGGGTCCATGTCTATGATGCAAGGATGTCTGGGAGAGGAAGCACCTGGCACTTTTATCTCCTATAGTGAGAAGTGGCCTCTGTCTCATAATGTGGGAGAGCACCCCCCCAACATGGGAAAGGGGTTCAGATAGCAGTGTTCAAAAGGAATGATGGGTGTCCACTCTACACTATAAACAAACACCTTTGAAAGGCAAAACACAGTGCAGACTATTAGAGTACACACAGAATACACTGAGTGAATACATTTGCCTTTCATCTTTGTCTAATTTGTGCAATTTTATTTTAGAACCTGGAAACGTGCCTACTTCGTGGCTATTCAAAGTACATATCATTTCATCTAAGGATTTCAAGTATGATCTTAGCTAAGTAAACCCAGTGGTGGTCACAAAGTAGATGCATTTATTTTAAGTGATGATTGATTAATTATCTATGGAATAATCTTTAAGTAGAAAAGAATAAGGATATTCATTATTAATCAAGAAAAGGATGTACAATAGTTATATGCTACATAAATGTTACTAAGCTGAATTAGACGTTGGCAGATTCATGTATAAGTGCCTGGGAACTCAATTTAAACTGCATAATCTGATTTAGGAGGTGCTTTTAAGGTCATGTGAGCCAACATCCTACTCAGGCTCACATGAGCCAGTCCCCCTTATTACATCCCTGACAGGTGGCCCAAAACGCATCACTTTCAGTACAGTGCGTTATAGTGTCTGTTTCTGATCTTTTCATATGAATCCAACCAAAGAAAGCATTAATTTCTTCTGTACTGTTGGTTAATACTCAAGTGAACTAAAACTAATTTTTACAACTCAAACTGTTGTTAAAGTAGGACTTCCACTCCCTATCCTTAGGCAACAAATTTTAGAAACTAAATGAAGCCAACATTTATTCTTTCTGAATATAATCTTAGTTTCAGCCTGGGCTAAGGGATATTAAGTTTAATCCTGATTGTCATTCAAATTCACTAGTTCTTAGAGCTTTGCATTATCAACAAACCAGATATATGTATGGTCTAAGTATATCTGAGTCACTGATAAAATTGTAGAAATGTCAGGGTCAAGGGAAGAGCTCTGAAGGAGGCCAACAGAAACCACCTCCTATGTGGCTTTCACACCTGTAAACTTTCTTTGGTTACAGCTGATGAATCCAGCTATTAGATCATATCCCAGACCTCATTTCTGCATCTCACCTACAAAGATTACTTGTCTAATTGATAGATGTGTCCCAGAAGGATAGAGTAGATGTAAAAATTTGATGAGTCTGGCTCTATTTTAAATATTGTAGGTTATCTATAATTTAAAGGAATAATAGAAGAAATATTTGATACAACACAGAACTCTTTAGTGAAGCAAAAACTATAACCCAAATTTTTTATTTTATGTCTTGATTTTCATGTACTGGTTCACATATTGGGCTACATACACATTATACATATATTTAGGTGGTCCTATGTTAGGTGAATATATATTTATAATTGTTTTGACTAATGATGTGCATAATATATATTTTAATTGAAACAGCTTTGATGAATGTTTACCATTTTAAAGAATGTATGATAAAACTTCTCAATTAAAAATAACTGTTTTAAGATTTTTGCTAACTTAAATGGATTCTAAGACCAAAGAAAATCTGAAATTAAAATGTAAGTGTTCTCCTGGAATATAGACTCTTCAGAAAATCTGGCTTCCAAATACTGAAGGGTAGAGCATTCTGATTCTTCTTCTGAAGGAAAAGGAAGAAATGTACTTGTATAGTAAATTCATTCCAGAGACTGATTCATACTTAAAATATTTATAATGCCAAATGGTAATGTAAAAAACAATTAGGGAACAGAGATTATGATATCATTGATGATATTTGCTAAACCAAAAAGCAGCTGTGGGATAAATAAATTATTAGTTTCATCATGAATGAAAGCGTCAAAACATATGGCAATCTACTTATACAAGGGATAGGACTGAGAGTTATAGCAGCTGAAATAAGCTCTTATACCACGCATTCTAATTAATGAAGTCCCAATCCCAATAATTAAAATGGAAACTATGTTTAAAAGCTATGTAAAGACCTTTGAATCTTCAGTCATTAGCTTGTTTGAAACTAATTTTTTAAAGAGGCTTAATGAGCTCTCCTTAAGCATTTACCACAATCATCTTGCTTTGTAACAAAAAAGCAAAAAATCAAACACAGCAAATTATGAATTATTTTGATGGCATCTGAAACATTATAGAGAGTACATAGACAGTATAGAAATTGTCTAATTACATTGAGAATGGAGTTATTTATCCTTTAGAACACAATGTTTATTTTATAGACATAGATGATTGGAGTTGACACAATATTCTCTTTTTAAATGTGCATATCTTCCATTTTATAGCACAGAAACTAATGTAAAATAAGACTTGCTTGTGGTCAGCATAAGTGAGTTGGAGGGTTAAAAGCTCCTGGGATGCAAGAACATGCTGTCTTCAGATTCTTTAAATTCAAAGTATTTACTGAAGACTTAGAATGTGAACTGAGCACACAATTTCAGTTAAAGCTCTCTCTGGGTGACAGCCCGCATAAGTTGTCATTAGAGATCACTGAAGTAAGGCTATCTTCACTAAGTCATATCCATATGAAACTTCGCTGAAAATAGAAACTATAGTCTAATTGCCTTGAGATTTTAGCAACTTCAGTATTTCCTTGATCACTCTTTTTCTCATGTACTATCAGAATTATAAGGCAGGACATGTTTGGCAGACACTACAAAAAGGAACAATACAAAAACCTGAAATAGAAGTGTTTTCTGTTCTATTTTAAGGAATAATCATTTGATAAGAAAGTCCCGAATTAACTGCTTCACTATACATTTTAGCAGAGAGTAATTTTTATGATTTTAAAAACTTATTGTAAAATATGAAGTAGAAATTTAACCATACATATGATAAACATATGAGGCTCTTCTGAAGATGGTCCCTAGAGATAACTAGATTTGTTGACAGAAGTGCAATCTAGAATGGCACTCTATCATCATTTGCTTGAGATTGGCAAACTGGAATCTTCAGAAAATGAAGATTTTCTGTAGTGGTTTGATCTTCCACTTCCCTGGAAAATTCCTATAATGATCAATAGTGAAAGTACCCACTGGGTCTTCAGAGACACAAATGTAAGTGGTGTGCTATTTTTTGGAATTAATTGCATTTGGAACCTTCTCAGTAGGTACTCTCTGGTACTACAAGCATATGGTCATTTTCACATAGTGCTATTTCTGTAAAATCTATATTCTTTCCATCATCAGAATCCGCTTCCTTAAAGACAGCTGGACTAAATCAGAAAATGATTGCAATTTAGTATCTTTTCCTATTTGAAGCAACAGATTTGCTAAAACCAAAACATCTGCTTACCTTATTTCAGGAATCTGTGCCAAAGCAACAGAATATTGATCAGCATCTCAAATATTACATTTAAATACCGTCTTTTATATAAAAGTAATAAAACTATTTGTTTGATGATGCTTTTTTACCTGAGGAAACCAGGATGGTAGCAGAATAGTGAAGGAGCCCTTTGGGTATTAGTCAAAGGGCAGACCAACTGTTTTTTTTTAATGCAATGAGATGCATTCACCCAAGTACCAGTTACCAATCCTTGCACTTGTCCCTTTTCACCTCCCTCTTCCATTCCCATCAGCAACTATGTAACGTCCTTTAGAATCCCCTTCTCACTTCCCTCATCTTCAGCAGGCTTCTCTGTCCTCTGAGGCCATCAACTTCCAGCTCCACTCCATTAGGTATAAAGCCATGGGTTTCTATCTTCCTTGCCTCCCAGGATAAGATCCTACTCTCATTCAAAGCCAGACCTGTCAAAACTGCCAGTCATCTTACTCCCTGACTGGAGCTGCTCAGAAGAATTCAGTGTCCTTCCCAGGCTCCTAGAGTGGACCCTGCAAGTCTTGTATCTTATGATGTAGATCCCTTCCCCCACCCCACTTCCCCTACTCATCTTTGTATGTTTTGGCACTTCTCACTAGATCTAGCAAGCTGAGCTGTGTTGAACTGAAACTACTCACTTTTAAGCATGAGTTATTTTCAATAGCTAGAACCAGAACTGGGCTTGTCCCAGATTGCCTGCAGAACAGCATATGATCTCTGCTCCACTTTATTTTTTCAAACCATAGTGACCCCAGAAAGAGGAATGAGAAATTTCCAGTGACTATAAAGTTGCCAAATAAAATACAGCCTGCTCAGTCAAAAGTGAATTTCAGATGAACAACAAATTTAAAAATTTTTGGTGTAAGTATATCCCAAACAGTGCATGGGATATACTTATACTAAAAACAATTATTCATTGCTTATCTGAAATTCGAATTTAACTGATGAACAGCCTGTATTTTTATTTGCTGAATCTGGCAGCTCTACCAGTGACTCTTTAAAAATTCTCAGAGGACTCAAGGAATGCTTCTTTAGAGCACCTGGATGTTTGTATCCAAGCTCTGCACACTTCTCAATTGGCCATATTTTATGTCTGTTAATGCAGCTGGGTTACTTTCTGAGCATCTCAGTAACATACTTTAGGAAATGCTGTTTATTATATAAAATTTTTACTTATCTTGTTAATTTCATAGAATTCCCTTCTAATACCATCTATCAATAATTTCAGCACAAAGAATACTGTAATGTTGCCCCAAATGTCGTGGAAAGCTGATATTCATAGAGTCATTACTATGCCTGAATTAAGTCCTTGTATTAATAATTAAATTTTTTTGAAAATTTAATTTTGAAAACACAATATGGGAAATAAATGTCTTTCATTTGGGGATTCCTTTTCTTCATTAATCAAGCACAGTGAGACATACTGTCCTCACTAACAGGCTGGGGAGAAGCAGCCTGGCAGGTGGAAGTGGAGCCTGTGGTGTAACTGCAATGGGTCTTTTTTGGAAGAGCCTTCTCTAAATGTGGAACATCTGTAAACTGAATTGCTTCAGCTTCACTGTGTATGGGCTGGCAAGAGAAGAGAGTTGCCTCTTTCAGCATCATGTAAATCTTGGAGTCTTGAAATCTTGGTCAACAGAGGAATTCCTCACAGGTCATTTAGAGACATATCTTGTCTCGTTAAGGGAGGAAAAAGCAGGTTTCTTCTGCAAAGGAGCACCATTTTAGAATATTAACTGTTGTGTGTGTCGGTTTACTGATTAATGGTGATGGTGCAATGGAAGTTATACCCTAAAGTGTAAGGAAAGATGCCCTACAGCTTGTTCCAATCCTGAAAGTTCGTTACATTAATGTGTTCTTTCAGTGTTCTTGACAGTGATTACAGAAAAGACGTTCATTTCTTATTTTCCATGAAAGAATTTAGGAAAGATAGATGCCTCCCAGTGTAGAGGGATACAACTTTTGCCTTCTTCAAAATTTCAACTAGATCTCATATTCAACTTTAAGGGAGAGAATGACTAAGTCTGTGTAACTACCTGGTGTTGTAAGATGATAATGAATTAAGACGTTTATTCCAACATAAGCCCATTACCTGCTTTCCACCATATTGGCAGCTCCGGTTTGTCAGGCTCCAGGCACAACACGCACACTGCAGAGATGCAGAACAATGCCTGGATATCTGCCCAAGACTGGTCTCTCCAAAGGACAGACTCAATTTATGGTACCCATCTAAAGCTCACTGGGGGTTATTAGCGTCTTTTTCCTATTTGGTACAGGGAAGGGATGAGATTTGGAAAGCTGGGGCACGGGGCTTCCACCTGCCTGTGTGCAGAGCAGAAAAGCTGAGAAACATATTCATTAAACTTGATCTGAAGCAACCGAGCCTGCGAGGTCGTTCCTGAAATATTCATAAGGTGTGTTACCGGACTCGCTACTTAGAGGTGGAGTAGAAACACGGTGAAAAGGGGCACTCTGTACTCACACTTGGGGAAAAAAAGGCACTCACAACAGCACGCCTCACCACCACACTTCACTGTTTTGCTTTTAATAGGTCTGTCAGCCGTGGCACCCCACTCGCCTGTTCAATTCTACCTGCCTAGGAAAGAAGGTGCCCCAATAAGTGAGGGGAACCTGGCAGTAGGAGGAGGCACCGCGCGCCAGCCCCTCAAACAGTTCCTCCGGGTTCGCAGCGCTGATGACCCCCCAGCTCTGCGGTCCGCCAATCCGAAGTCCTACACTGCCCCAGAGGCCTAAGGCCATGGGGCAGAGGACCTCAGGACCTGGACAGGACACTCGCCCGGGCCAGGCCTACCTTCGTCCCCATCTCCCATTTTGGCCTCTGCCAGGCATGCCTCCTCCAGAGCCCTCGGCGTTTAGTTACTACGTGACCCGCGCCCGGGCCAAGATGCAGCTCTTGCGCAGACCTGTATCCCCCGGGTGTTCATTTTGGGGGTCAAGATGGGAGAACAGATGACGGTCTTGAGTGACCACGAAGCCTCTGAACCGAAGTAGTATGCACGTTCATTCCTGCCCCCTCTGCCCATAGTCTTGGCATTTCTGCTGCGCCCCATACACAGCGCAGCTCTCACGGTGCCAAAAGTCCTCGCCGCCACCTCTCTCCTGTTCAAGGGCATTCGCCCCTCTCCCCTCCGCTCCTCTAGGGTCGCCCCTGGACGCAGCTACTCACATGAATTTAGCGGCGGCAGAAGCTCAGCAGGTCCTGGCGTGCGGCAGTCGGGTCTCCATCTCCGCGTTCCCCAAGGGTTCCAGCTGCAAGCTCCACCGCGGCGATCGACGAGGTCGGTCCCCGGCGCAGAGCCTAGACCAGGGTGGCCGCGGCTGCAGCACCGGCTGCGGGCGCGGGAGGGGCGGAGGCGGGGCAGGAATCTGGGTCGCTAGGAGCAGAGCAAGCTGGGATGGACCCCAGGAGGCCGGCGGCAAGGAGGCAACAGAGAGCAGCCCGGGTAGGGAGTGCGGAGGTTTCCCTGGAAGCACACCGCGGGCGGCGACTGAGCATGCCCAGTCGCCAAGCCGCCCACACGGTGCGGGGGAGGGAGCGCGCGAGTCTGGAGGGAAAGGGTTAAATCTGCGGACCCTGCTTCTTAGGCAGAGAGCGGGGAGTAGGCTGCATTGGCAGAGTTTAATTGCTCCTGGGTCTACCCCCGAGAGGAGCCGTGGGCTAGAAGATGGTGAACCTCGGAAGACTGTCTATGGGATTCCCAAAGAGTCCTGGAATAAGAAGGCAAGGTGTACTCCTCGCTCCCTCCCCAGAGAATTGTTCAGAGGGCCAAGTTTGTTTTTTAGCTTAGCTCCAACCTCTGCGATCTCACCGAGTGGCTCCCCTAATCCAGACATCCACCCCTCACCTGCTTTCCTGTGCCTGGGGACCTCTCCTGCAGGAATGCCGGGGCAATCCCCACCTTTCCCGACTACTGGACTAGTCGGGTCAAGTTCTCAAAGAGCCAGCTCCTAGGTTTGTAATTGAGAGATGGCCTCAGTCCTCTCAGGTTACATATTTGCATTTTAATCAGGTTTCAGAAACAATACCTTAACCCTGGGGTTAATTATAATGGATGAATTATAGACACCAAAGCCTGGGGCTATAGGACTTGGACCAGAACTCACTTCACACACACACACACACACACACACACACAAGAGACCTGTGCCTTTCTTTCGTATTATGTTTCATATTAGTAACGAATGTTTCTCTCTAATGAGAAAGTTTCTTAAGTTAGAGGCAGCATAGGGTAGGGAAAGACAATGACCTTCATGGTCGGCCTTGATTTCAGTTTCATTTACCACCACAGTAGTTTACCCAGCTATTCTGCCCCTCTCTTACCTGATCTATAAAATGGAGAATGGTAATCCCTGTCTCTCTGGACTGTTGCGAGGATTAAGTAAGGCAATAAATGCAAAGCACCTGTTCCATAGTAGATGTTCACTAAATAAAAGTCTCTGCAGGCTCCACCTCCACTATACTATTTTTATGAAAGGTTAGATTAGTGATAGTCCTTAAACGCTGAACATTTATTGTGTTCCTTCCTCACATTAAATAATAATAAACCCTTGATCCTTCTAGCTTTTTATTGTTTTTAGAAGCATTAGTCTCTATTACCTTTTCTTTCAACTCTCCAGTTTCTTCATACTTCCTGAATAAACCTCTTGGAAAAAGTTAGACCAAGGCCATATATGAGTCCTCTTTGGAAGGAAAAGCTTTTCAGGAGAGATTCACTGTGGGCAGGTTTATCCACATGACAGAAGGATTTTACTCCAAATTCTTTTCAAAGTAATTTAATTTTCTTACATTTCCCTGTGGTCCTTCTTTCATAACTATTCCATAAAGTAAGGTATACCTGTATGGAAGGAAATTTACTTTCCGCTGACACTAAGTACATTTTAAAGTATCTGTGTTTGAAAAATAAACTTTTCAATATCCCCCAAACATACTATGTGTTTCATAATGCTTTGCCTTTATTTATGGTGTTCCAACCTTTCTGGAAGACTCTTCTCTTTCCATTCCACTTCACAAAGTCCTACCCATTCTTCAAGTTCAAATGCCACCTTCTTTCTGAAAGCTTCCCCAACCCCCAAGGCAGAGTTAATGCTCTGCTGCCAGAGCACCAGTGCATACTGGTATCACAGCACTTATCACAGTCTACTGCTATTGTTTAATCGATGTAAAACAATTTACTGAGCAACTATTATGTGCAGGCACAGTTCTGGGTGCTGGGAAAACAACAATGAACAAGACTGACAAGGTCCCTGCCCTCATGGAACTTAGAATCTAGTTTGAAGAAAATAGGCAATAAACACCTAAAAAGTGAATAATCTCCAAGGACACAAGTCAAGTATTTTTTGTCTTTGTGTTGTTCATCAAATTAATCTATAGGCCTTGACTCATTCTCTCAAAAACATCAATAAAAATATTAATATTGGCCCTAGGTCGACCAAACTACATGGACATGGATCCCTGCCAATGATTTTTACTCCTTTCATTTGACTCCCTCAGCTAATTTCTCTAGGTAGATACCTGCAATTCATATGATGAATGAAAGGGGATGGAGGAAGCCCAGAGAGTTTAATCTCCATACCAAATTATATCTTTTTTCTAAGCTCAAGGAATGACATTTCTCCAATGGCCAGATTCAGTCTGGACTCCCATATCTCCTACATCTCAAACATCTCCTTCAGGATCATGTACCACTCACAAACCCTCACCTTCTCACCACCTTTGTCCTCTATTTATGTCAATAGTTATTCTCTGTTGTATATCATTTGACTGTTTGGATCTACCTACTGTCTGAATAACTTAAGCTTTTCTCTCTGTTTCTCTTACTGTCTGAATGTGAGACAGACTTGGCACCACTTAGAACCAACTTTTCCAAAGTATATTTGTACACATATATTCCATAGCAATTAGTGACAGCCTTGCCACCTGTTAACATTTAACTCAGGGCAGGATCTTATTCATCCTTGTATTAAAGAATTTAACAGACAGTTAATATGTGACAGATCCTCAATAAAAGATTGTAAAATGAATGAATGAATGTATACAGGTTCTCAACCCTTCTTGATTCCTCAGATTATAGGTCTTTTCTAATTGGTCTTCCTAATAAACCTAGTATTTGGGTCAGTTTTTCCCTTTCCTAGTCTACTAATTTCCCTCCAGTCACAAATTCACAGATTTCTACAATTCAGGGTCCACATAGCATTGTGAAAGAAAAATCCTAGCCATAATTCGTTACAAGTGTGTGTGTTTTAGCTAAAGCCACAACCTATCATCTATAAATCAGTATCACTATTGCTTCCTCCAATCCACAGCAACTATCTTAAAATTTTTTCTCTTTCCACCTCCTCAACCCACCATGTTTTTAACAATGTACATCCAGCTCTCCCCACTGCACCAGAGAAGAGAGACCATTGAGTACCATCACCTTAGGAATTACCTTATTATTGTATTTCCTCCACACCCTTTCTTTCCTCTTCCTAATCATCTCAGCAGAGTAGGTATTCTCTTCATTCTTGAGCTAGTCTGTACCAATAGGCTATCCTCTTCCATCTTTATTCCCTTTCTTCTGGCTATCACCAACTTTTCTCTTTCTCTCATCTCTCTCAACTATCTTCCACCTTCTAATAAATATATCCAGAGTTTGTTAAGAAAACTGACTTGACCATAGTGCCCTTTTAAGATATCTAAAAATAAACTATCTATTATAAAGCTCCCAGGGTTTTAAAGAATGAGTTTTAAAGAAAACTCCTTGGCCCATTCCCATTTCTAGGCATTTCTTTTCTGCTTCATCATGGCTACAGTTACACCTGCCAAGCCTATAAGTACGCAAAGGTGCAAGACCTTGTGCTCTGCTAACTGTAGCAGCTTTCCTACATATCCCCATCATTAAACATCTTTTATCTTTTAGTTGACTACTAGGTACTGTTCAAGGAAAACTACTATGATATGCAGCTTTGTCATAGGTAAACAAATAAAGCATTTCTCATCAGTTAATAAACATTGGAAAAATACAGCTAATAGATAATCTAGTAGGATGACATGCAGAGAGGTTTACAGAATTTCAGGTAATAGACTTGTTGGAGACTAATATATCTTTGAATTAATCCAGGAAATTCTCATGGGCTGCCAAACTGGCAGGGACCCATGCCCAGGTAATTTGAAGGAAATTGATATCAACCAGCGTTCTTGGCCTTCCCCCAGTGAATAGAAATTGACTAAATGCCAGACCATAAATTCAGGGAAGGCTTTACTGGGGCTCCTGCAGCTGCAGGAGGGAGTGAAAACAAGCAACGGTTTCCCTTTCTTGCTCCCCGAGGGGAGGGCAAGCTGGTTCCTTATATGGAGTGAGGGTAGGTAGTGGTGAGTCTATGGGTCAGGCTGAAGGGGTAGCTTAGGTGTTTTGTCCACCCCTTTGGTGGTGATGAGTGCAGGGGTTTTTGCTGCTGACACCCTGTTTTTGCTCCCAGCTCTTCAGAAGTGGCAGTTGGGTTTTTTGGTCTTTTTATATCTTCTTGTCCTTAATTTGCCCCAACTGCACATGCATACAATTATTTTTAGTCTCTTATAGTTTCTTTGGATTTTGTTGCTCAAGGAGACGTTTGTCCAAGTGCAAGTATTGCAGCACTGCAGCAAAGGGTCCCAGGTCCCAGCCTGTCTCACGATTAATTGTTTGAATGAAGGCTGTAAAGTGTTTGGTGACATTTGCTACAACAGTGTTACATAATATTCAAGCACCAGCCTGGAAGTTAAGGGACCTGGACTTAACTTCTTTCAACTTTATCTCTAAAGTGAGGATGATAATAATAAAGAATATTTACCTCATGTTGTCGCTGGAAGGATTAAATTAGTAAATGATTTGTAAAGTGCTTAGCATAGTGGCTGGTCCATAGTGGTCCATAAATGTTAGCCATGAATCCAGCTGCATTATTTCTGGATAAAAAGTGTATTTAACAGAGTACCATGAGATCAACAGAGAGGTAGTTGAAGAAACTGAGATCACCTGATGTAGTATTTAGAAGTGATGAGTAGAGAATCCATGGAGGAGGAAGTTGTGCCTCTAAAGTCTGCCCAAATTACGGCAGTGGGGCTGAGGAGGAAGGGAAGACCTAGGAGATGCTGTGCTCTGTCATCTGTTTGGACTCCACATTTGTCCATTAAAAGTGACAGAGTTTGGGTCTTTTCCAGACAGGTGGATCTCTTACTGAGCACCATCCTTAGGAATTCATTTGAATACGAACTTCCCCACCCAAAGGTCTCTTTCTTTAGCAAGTTTAGATTGAGCAATGGGCAAGTAGGAATTTCCTGCCTGGATTATTTTGTGGGTGGAGTGGGAGTCCTGGCCCATTTATCTATTTTTAATCTAGCTCTGGTCTTAAGTGTTGTGACTTGGAGAATTGGTAGTAGGAGATGTATGTATTGTATGTATTGTCTTCACAATGAAAGTAGAAATGAAACCTCTGAGCTTAAAAAGTATTAGGCCTTGTCTCAATTTTACTTAATTGTTGTATAAAATTTAAAAATTAATTTAAGACCACTCTGTTTTCCAATAGAATAAATTTTATAGACCTATGGAGTTCTATGTACAAAACTGAAGTGACAGTTGGACCCAGTATGGTTGTTAATATCTATATTGATAAAATTGTGACTGAGATTATGTGAGTTATTCATTCTGCCAGAGAATGCTTTAAACAAAATAAACTAAGATTCTTAGACATGCTGCTATGGCAGTAGTTCTCAAAACATGATCTAGAGAAGGCTTTCCAGTGGCCTAAAGACTGGTCCAAAATGATTATTTTTAATTAATTAATTTATTTTTATTTTTGGCTGCATTGGGTCTTCATTGCTGCGAGTAGGTTTTATTTAGTTGTGGCAAGCAGGGGCTACTCTTCGTTGCGGTGGCTTCTTTTGTTGCAGAGCACGGGCTCTAGGCATGCAGGCTTCAGTAGGTGTGGCATGCAGGCTCAGTAGTTATGGCTCGTGGGCTCTAGAGCTCAGGCTCAGTAGTTGTGGTGCACAGGCTCAGTTGCTCCACAGCATGTGGGATCTTCCAGGACAGGGCTCGAATCCATGTCCCCTGCATTGGCAGGCGGATTCTTAACCACTGTGCCACCAGGGAAGTCCCCAAAATGATAACTAATTCACTTAATAATTCACTTAATAGTCAGTTATTAAGTACCTAGTATATATAATACACTATCTTAGATGCTGGGGGTACAAAGATGAATAAAACACTGTCCATGATCTTGAAGAACTCATAAGCGAGATAGAGCCACAACCATTTCTTCAAGGTCAGGAAACAACCAACCTACCAAATACATAGAAATAAAAATAGCAAATTAAGCAAAATGAGGTGACAGAGAAACATGTTCCAAATGAAGGAATAAGATGGAACAAAACCTCAGAAGAAGAACTAAATAAAGTGAAGATTAGGTAATCTACCTGATAAAGAGTTCAAGGTAATGATCATAAAAATGATCAAAGGACTTGGGAGAAGAATGGATGAACAGAGTGAGAACTTAGAAGTTTTTAATAAGGAGTTGGAAAATATAAAGATGAACCAAACAGATGAAGAACACAATAACTGAAATGAAAAATATGCTAGAAGGAATCACTAGTAGACTAGATGACACAGAGGAACCAATCAGTGAGCTGGATGACAGAGTAGTGGAAATCACTGAAGCTGAACAGAAAAAAGAAGAAAAAAAGATGAAGACAGTCTAAGAGACCTCTGAGATAACATCAAGCACACTAGCATTCACATTATAGGGGCCCTTGAAGGAGAAGAGAGAGAAAAAAGGGACAGAGAACATATTTGAAAATATAAGAGCTAAAAACTTCCCTAACCTGGGAAAGGAAACAGACATTCAGGTGCAGGAAGCACAGGGTCCCAAACAGGATCAACACAAAGAGGACACATTGTAATTAAAATGGCAAAAATTAAAGATAGAGAATATTAAAAGCAGCAAGGGAAAAGCAACAAGTTATGTACAAGGGAACTCCCATAAGGCTATCAGCTGACTTTTCAGCAGAAACTCTGCAGGCCAGAAAGGAGTGGCATGATATGTTTAAAGTGGTGAAAGGGGAAAACCTGCAACCAAGAATACCTGGCAAGGCTTTCATTCAGATTTGAAGGAGAGATCAAAATTTTATGGACAATTTGTCTGTTGATGGACATTTAGGTTGCTTCCATGACCTGGTTATTGTAAATAGTGCTGCAATGAACATTGGGGTGCATGTGTCTTTTGGTTTATGGTTTTCTCTGGGTATATGTCCAGGAGTGGGGTTGCTGGGTCATATGGTAATTCTATTTTTAGTTTTTTAAGGACCCTCTATACTGTTTTCCATAGTGGTTGTATCAATTTACATTCCCACCAACAGTGCAAGAGGGTTCCCTTTCCTCCACACCCTCTCCAGCATTTATTGTTTGTAGATTTTCTGATGATGCCCATTGTAACTGGTGTGAGGTGATACCTCACTGTAGTTTTGATTTGCATTTCTCTAATACTTAGTGATGTTGAGCAGCTTTTCATGTGCCTCTTGGCCATCTGTATGTCTTCTTTGGTGAAATGTCTATTTAGGTCTTCCGCCCATTTTTGAATTGGGTTGGTTTTTTTTTTTTGATATTGAGCTGCATGAGCCATTTATATATTTTGGAGAGTAATCCTTTGTCCGTTGATTCATTTGCAAATATTTTCTCCCATTCTGAGGGTTGTCTTTTCATCTTTTTTACAGTTTCCTTTGCTGTGAAAAATCTTTTAAGCTTCATTAGGTCCCATTTGTTTGTTTTTGTTTTTATTTCCACTACTCTAGGAGGTGAGTCAAAAAAGATCTTTCTTGTCAAAGAGTGTTCTTCCTATGTTTTCCTCTAAGAGTTTTATAGTGTCAGGTCTTACATTTAGGTCTTTAATCCATTTTGAGTTTATTTTTGTGTATGGTGTTAGGGAGTGTTCTACTTTTATTCTTTTACATGTACCTGTCTAGTTTTCCCAGCACCACTTATTGAGACTATCTTTTCTCCATTGTATATCCTTGACTCCTTTGTCATAGATTAGTTGACCATAGGTGCATGGGTTTATCTCTGGGCTTTCTACCCTGTTCCACTGATCTATATTTCTGTTTTTGTGCCAGCACCATATTGTCTTGATTACTGTAGCTTTGTTGTATAGTCAGGGAGTCTGATTCCTGCAGCTCCATTTTTTTTTTTCTCAAGATTGCTTTGGTTATTCAGGGTCTTTTGTGTCTCCATACAAATTTTAGGAATTTTTGTTTTAGTTCTGTAATAATTGCCATTGGTAATTTGATAGGGATTGCAGTAATCTGTAGATTGCTTTGCGTAGTATAGTCATTTCACAATTTTGATTCTTCCAGTCCAAGAACATGGTATATCTCTCCATCTGTTTGTGTCATCTTTGATTTCTTTCATCAGTGTCTTATAGTTTTCTGAGTACAGGTCTTTTACCTCCTTGGGTAGGTTTATTCCTAGGTATTCTATTTTTGTTGCAATGGTTAATGGGATTGTTTCCTTAATTTCTCTTTCATTTTTAGTGTATAGGAATGCAAGAGATTTCTGTGCATTAATTTTGTATCCTGAAACTTTACCAAATGCATCAATTAGCTCTAGTAGTTTTCTGGTGGCATCTTTAGGATTTTGTATATATAGTATCATGTCATCTGCAAACAGTGACAGTTTGAATGTTTAAAGATGTGGTACATATATACAGTGGAATATTAGCCATAAAAAGGAATGAAATTGGGTCATTTGCAGAGACATAGATGGACCTACAGCCTGTGATACAGAGTGAAGTAAGTCAGAAAGAGAAAAACAAATATTGTATATTAACGCATATATGTGGAATCTAGAATAATTGTACAGATGAACCGGTTTGCAAGGCAGAAATAGAGACACACGTGTAGAGAACAAACATATGGACACCAAGGGGGGAAAGCATGGGGGGCATGAATTGGGAGATTGGGATTGACATATATACATTAATATGTATAAAATAGATAACAAATGAGACCCTGATGTATAGCACGGGGAACTCCACTTCACTGTACAGTAGAAATTATCACAACATTGTAAAACAACTATACCCCAATAAAAAAAAATTTAATGTTTTATGGACAAGCAGAGCTAACAGAGTTCAGTCCCATGAAACCAGCTTTACAAGAAATGTTAAAGAAGTTTCTCTAAGTGAACAAGAAAAGGCCACAACTAGAAACATGAAAATTATGAAAGGAAAAAGTTCATTGCTAAAGGCAACTATACAGTAAAGGTAGTAAATCAACCACGTGCAAAGATAGAAGGAAGGTTAAAAGACAAAAGTGGTAAAATCATCTATATCCTCAATAAGCAGTTAAGGAATACACAAAACAAAAAGATGTAAATATGATGTGAAAAGCAGTAAGTGTGGTGGGTGGAGTAAAAATTCAGGGTTGTTAAACTGCATTTGAAATTAAGAGATCAGCAACTTAAATTAATTATGTATATAGATTGCTATATATAAACCTTATAGTAACCACAAATCAAAAATCTATAATAGATACAGACACAAAGAGAAAGGAATCCAAACAACAATAAAGAGTCATCAAGTCACAAGGGAAGAGAACAAAAGAAGAAAGGAACAAAAAAGAGCTACAAAAATGACCCCAAAACAATGAACAAAATGACAGTAAGTACATACCTATCAATAATTACTTTAAGCATAAATGGATAAAACGCTCTAGTCAAAAGACATAGAGTGGTTGAATGGATACAAAAACAAGACTCATGTATTTGCTGCCTACAAAAGTCTCACCTCAGACCTAAAGACACACACAGGCTGAAAGTGAGGGCATGGAAAAAGGTACTCCAAGCAAATGGAAATTTTCTAAAAATCTGAAGTAGCAGTACATATGTCAGACAAAATAGACTTTAAAACAAAGACTGTAACAAGAAACAAAGAAGGATAATACATAATGATCAAAGGATCAATCCAACATAAAGATATAACAATTGTAAATATATATGCACCCAGCATAAGAGCACCTACATACATAATGCAAATACTTACAGAAACAAAGGGAGAAACTGACAGGATGTTAAAATAGGAGACTTTAACATCCTACTTATTGATACATCAATGGAAGATCATTCAGACAGAAAACCAATAAGAAAACACTGCCCTGAAAAGACACGTTAGACAAAATGGACTTAATAGATATGTATAGAACATTCCATCAAAAAGCTGCGAATACACATTCTTTTCAAGTGCACGTGGGATATTCTCCAAGATAGATCACATGCTAGGTCACAAAATAAGTCTCAGTAAAATTTAAGAAAACTGAAGTCATATCAAGCATCTTTTCCAACCACAATGCTATGAGACTAGAAATCAACTACAAGAAAAAAAAAACTGCAAAAAACCAGCCACAAACATGTGTGCACATTCACACACACACACACACACACACACACACACACACAACTGGGTGTTTTCTTCAGCTTTGTTTCCAATAAAGAAGTAAATCTCTACTAATCCTCCTTCTCCTCTCATCTCAATCACCCAGTCAGACTCCTTTGTGCTTGGTATTTGTTTAAGATATCATTCCCCCATGGCAATGCAGGTCCAAAACATCTGTGAGTCTTGGTGCCCTCACTCTGTCAGCCAAGTCCAAGAAAATTTAATTAATCTCTAAAAGATGGCTGATCCTGCAGCAATCCAAGAATAAGAAAATAATGTTAGACAACAAGACAATAGTTCAAATATATTGCGACTGACACTGTATGATGTTCCTACTTGGAAAAAATTTTTTAAACAAATGGACTTTCTTTTCAGATTTATTTATTTATTTATGTATGGCTGTGTTGGGTCTTAGTTGTGGCACATGGGATCTTTGTTGAGGCATGCAGGATCTTTTGTTTTGACGTGCAGGATTCTCTCTAGTTGTGGCGTGCAGGTTTTTCTCTTCTCTAATTGTGGTGTGCAGGCTCTAGGGTACATGGGTTCTGTAGTTGTGGCACGCAGGCTCCAGAGCATGTGGGCTCTGTAGTTGCAGCACGCAGCCCCCCTAGTTGAGGCGCACAAGCTCAGTAGTTGTGGCATGCAGACATAATTGCCCTGTGGCATGTGGGATCTTAGTTCCCTGACCAGGGATTGAATCTGTGTCCCCTGCATTGTACAGCAGATTCTTTACCACTGGAACACCAGGGAAGTCCCTACTTGGAAATTTTAATGGGCCCACCCTGCAATGGCCTTTGCTGATGGGCAGCCTCAGGCAGGGGCATTGACATTTAATCTGGCTGCTTCTATACCAGAATATATTTTTATGGAGGAAATTTACACTTTTGAAGACAGTTTTGACGAACAGTCAAGTTTAGCGGACAGGAGAAAATTTAGGCTTCTATGGGGTCTATGAAAATTAGGCTGTGAATCAAATTAAGAAGTTATGGAATTTCTTCCTAGAAATTTATGCTACTTAGGTTGAACTGAAACCCTTTGGTGAAATTCCAGAAAGACAAGTTGTCTGTTTTGATGCCAAGATACACTTTGAGGACAATTCAAGATATATACAAAAAGATATATTTGCCATGGACAACAAATTAAAAATGCATCTACTCAAAATTAAGTCGGTAGATATGACCTAAAATACATAAAACTAAATGGGAATGGGAATACCAACTGTTTGTGAATGGTGCTGGACTAGACATAGCTCCATATGACATCATTCCTCTTCATGGTCAAAGCCCAACCAACTTCTTGGATCTCAGTGTTAGGGAAGCTCAGTGTATTAAATATTTTATTTGCTCATTGCTGATCCTAAGGTAAATAGTGAAATTTGCTATCATTGCTGATGATATCATCAAAGACTGCTGAACACTAGAACTCATAGCTCTGGTGGTCAGGCTTGAAGGAATCAATGTCCAAGAGTCTCAGAACATATTCAACAATATCCAGCTCCCTGTAACTTCTGGCATTGACTTGGAAGATGCAGTCAGGAAAGCTGTGGCCAGCATGGCAAGGAAGTGGTTCTTTTTTTTCTAATCCATTGTGTGGATAGAAGTCTCCATTCCTAGAAAAAGAGACATTTCTCATCATTAGGAGAAAATAGGTTTCCATTTAGGGAAAGAAAAAGTAAGTTAGAGTCAGGAATCATATGGAAAAATTTAAAATCTGTACTTTTTTCAAGAATAGATATATAAGTAGCCTAAATTATTTGGATCTCACATACAGTTTTCATTAAAATAATGGCCTGTTTTCTTATGTTATGTTCTTTACAATGGTAAATCTGCCAGTGAACAGCATTTTGTTGACTTTTGGGAGCAATCTAAATGGCCATTGTGGATACAGTGAAAAATTCAAATCAGGACCTAGTTTATTTAAGAGAATTCTGCTGGACCTGTAAGTCCAGAGTTAAAAAAAAAAAAAAAAAGGAAGGGGAAAAATATCTCAGGCAAAATTACACTTAAAACAGATGGTTTGGTCATATTAAACTATTGAAAGGAGGGACTTCTCTGGTGGTCCAGTGGGTAAAACTCCACACTCCCAGCACAGGGGACCTGGGTTCGATCCCTTGTCAGGGAACTAGATCCCACATGCATGCAGCAACTGAGAGTTCACATGCCACAACTAAGAAGTCCACATGCTGCAATTAAGAAGCCCACATGTCTCAACTAAGACCCAGAGCAGCCAAAATAAATAAATAAATAAATAATTGAAAGGATACAGCTGAAATACAGCTATAACAAAAGTTATAACAAATGGCTATTACGCAACATAATTACAAGTTTCTTATTCCAACACATATTGTGAATTCATTATTTTATTCCAAAATATTTTTATATGGTTTACCCCACATATATACTGTGCCATTTGCCTTTATCTTGTATACTCTCTTTATCTTACAATCAATATAAAACCTAAAGGCTTATTTGCGTCTGTGGAACAGACTTCTTTTATTTCAAAACTGAATAATTCTGATTCTTCGAAAATCTATGTAATTCATTCATTTTCAAGTAAGATAGCACTGAAGATCAAGTTTGTTATAGATATTAGTGCTTTAAATTTATTTTTTCTTCAGAATCTACCAGCTTTCTGCTGAAAGAGGGGAAAATATAATAAAGAAAGCATGGATTTTTTTCATGATAGTTATTTATGTGGTGGAGAAGAATTTGATTTAGGTTTTTGTTAACATGGGTGAGGTATTCATCCATCCAGAATTTTCTGAGACTCTCCAGATCTCAAATATTTTCTTTTATCGTCAGGTTGTATTTTAAATGATGAGTCTCAATATTTGGTTCATAAAATATGTTACCATATAATGGAGACATTTCTCCTACTAAGTTAATATGAAAACTGAAAAAGGTGACGATTACAATGATAAGTGTGCTCTCCCACTTGTTGTTGTGCTATGTCTCTAATAATAAACTTTGTACCTGTTTTTACTGTTTTGCCTCCTTCAGAAATGCATTTTTCATTGTGGGCAAGGGCCAGGACGTGTGGTGGCTAAGATTCCTGGTTTTCATCCAGGCTACCCTGGTTCAATTCCTGGGCAGGGAATTAAGATTTCACTTCACCCCACCACTCACTGCTGTCTCTCCAAGATCAGTTCCTGATCTTAGAGGAAATGTTTTCAGCTTTTCACTGTTGAGTATGATGTTAGCTGTAGGTTTGTCATATATGGCCTTTATTATGTTGAAGTATGTTCCCACTATGCACACTTTCTGGAGACTTTTTATCATGAATGAGTGTTGAAGTTTTTCAAACGCTTTTTTTTCATCTGTTGAGATGATCATATGGTTTTTATTTTTCAATTTGTTGATGTGGTGTATCACACTGATTGATTTGCAGATATTGAAGAATCCTTGCATCCCTGAGATAAATCCCACTTGATCATGGTGCATGATCCTTTTAATGTATTCTTGGATTTGGTTTGCTAGTATTTTGTTGAGGATTTTTGCATCTATGTTCATCAATGATATTGGCCTGTAATTTTCTTTTTTTTTTTTTTGTGGTATCCTTTTCTGGTTTTGGTATCAGGGTGATGGTGACCTCATAGAATGAGTTTGGGAGAGTTCCTCCCTCTGAGATTTTTTGGAATAGTTTCAGAAGAATAGGTGCTAACTCTTCTCTAAATGTTTGGTAGAATTTGCCTGTGAAGCCATCTGGTCCTGGACTCTTGTTTGTTGGAATTTTTTAAATCACATTTTCAATTTGAGTACTTGTGATTTGTCTGTTCATATTTTCCATTTCTTCCTGGTTCAGTCTTGGTAGATTGTACCTTTTTAGGCATTTGTCCATTTCTTCTAGGTTGTCCATTTTATTGGCATATAGTTGCCTGTAGTAGTCTCTTATGATCCTTTGCATTTCTATGGTGTCTGTTGTAACTTCTCCTTTTTCATTTCTAATTTTACTGATTTGAGCCCTCTCCCTCTTTTTCTTGATCAGTCTGGCTAAAGGTTTGTCAATTTTGTTTATCTCTTCAAAGAACCAGCTTTTAGTTTCATTGATCTTTTCTATTGTTTTCTTTGTCTCTATTTCATTTATTCCTGCTCTGATCTTTATGATTTCTTTCCTTTCACTAACTTTGGGTTTTGTTTGTTCCTCTCTCTCTAGTTGCTTTAGGTGTGAGCTTGGGTTGTTTATTTGAGATTTTTCTTGTTTCCTGAGGTAAGATTGTATTGCTAGAAACTTCCCTCTTAGAACTGCTTTTGCTGCACCCCATAGTTCTTTTTTTAAATTAATTTTTATTGGAGTATAATTGCTTTACAGTGTTGTGTTAGTTTCTGCTGTGCAGCAAAGCGAATCATTTATGTATACACATATATCCACTCTTTTTTAGATTTCCTTCCCATTAGGTTACCACAGAGCATTGAGTAGAGTTTCCTGTGCTATACAGTAGGTTCTCATTAGTTATCTATTTTATACTTGGTAGTGTATACATGTCAATCCTACTAATTATGTAACCTAGGGAAAGTTGCTTAACGTTGCTGAGCCTCAGATTCCACATTTGTAAAATTGAGGACATAAAACTTATCCCTAGGGTTGTTCTTGCTAGGATTAAATAATAAAGTATGTTAAGTGTAGTAAGTACTTAATACCTCACTAAAATGTAGCTGTAGATAGATATGTTTTATAAAACAGTGCCCTTTTATTCATGTAAGAACACAGACATGAATATAAATCACTCTTAAAAACTATTTCCTACTTAAACAGCTTATACCGTTTGTCTTTTAAGTCTCAGTTGCTATATCTGTAAAATGGGATATGGAGGTATTAATAATTAGAATAGTTTTGAGATAATTTTATGGGTTCTTTAATAATCTGATAATCTGAGCACTGTATCATCTGGCTTCTTGGTCCCTTGTACCTTATAAAGTTACAACATTTCACCTGAAATAAAAATTCAAAATATATTAGAAACTTGACAGTTCGTTACTCTGGAGGAGATTTTTTTTTTAAGTTTTTATTTATGTATTTATTTATTTTGGCTGCATAGGGTCTTCATGGCTGTGCGCGGGCTTTCTCTAGTTGCGGCAAGCAGGGGCTGCTCTTCGTTGCGGTGAGCGGCCTTCTCATTACGGTGGCTTCTCTTGTTGCAGAACATGGGCTCTAGACACACAGGCTGCAGTAGTTGTGGCACGGTTGGCTCAGTAGTTGTGGTTCACGGGCTCTAGAGAGCAGGCTCAGTAGTGGTGGCACACAGGCTTAGTTGCTGCACGGCATGTGGGATCTTCCCGGACCAGGGATCGAACCCATGTCCCTTGCATTGGCAGGTGGATTCTTAACCACTGCACCACCAGGGAAGCCCTGGAGCAGATTTTTAAAGAGCTCTATGTTGATAATTTTCTTCAGTGGTTGCTAGCAAGATTGCTTGTTACGCATGCAGATTGTTGGGCCCTGGCCCCAGAGATTTTGAAACACACACTATAATCCAATAGAGAAACTATTAAAATTTATATTTGGTTTTAGCTGACTTATATCTAATGGGGTCTGGAACTCTGCGTTTTTAACAAGTACTCCAGTGATTCTGATACAGCTAGTCTGAGGACCATCCTTTGAGAAATATGCCCAAGGGCAGTGACCTCTAATGTGCAGTGTACATAACGTAGGTTATCTGGAAGAATATGTTAGAAATTCTATTTATAGTTTTGTCAAAATCAAATTAATCTCCACTCATATTTAGTATGCTGGAGGTTTCATTAGGTCTGCATGTCTGATTGTCACATGTCACAGATTCTGATAGGTGCTCTAAAAAAACACTGTAGAGTGGGAGTTCGCAGGCAGGGGAGCTGCCTCTGGCACCCTCCCTCCTTAGCTTTAAGCAAGACATGATTTTTGTGCCTGGTAAATTCTTACATAACCCAAAAACTATTTTTGAAAAATGGACAAGTGGGTTAGAAAACTCTAAATTCCCTACAGTGAAATTGAAGATAATAACTGAAGCACAGATAACCAACAGAAAATGGCAAAATAGATGCTCCTAGTATGAGGTCTTAGCCATAATGTAAGCAAAAGCTAAGACCATCTAAATCAGCTCTAACAAATATCCCCAAATTAGAAATGATCATGAAGGTTATATGAAATATGGATTTACATCCAGGATAGTTAATGATGAAATTGCCATCTCTGGGCAAGTATCTTTGTATTTTGGGGTCTTTGAGAGATTAATGATAGTATGAAGCCATTAAATTAGTTAGACATTTTAAAATGAATTGTTTATAAATTTTTTAACATCTTTATTGGAGTATAATTGCTTTACAATGTTATGTTAGTTTCTGCTGTATAACAAAGTAAATCAGCTATACATATATCCCCATATCTCCTCCCTCTTGCGCCTCCCTCCCACCCTCCCTATCCCACCCCTCTAGGTCATCACAAAATATCAAGTTGATCTCCCTGTGCTATGCAGCAGCTTCCCACTAGCTATCTATTTTACATTCGGTAGTGTATATATGTCAGTGCCACTCTCTGACTTTGTCCCAGCTTACCCCACCCACACCGTGTCCATTCCCTATGTCTGCGTCTTCATTCATGTCCTGCTCCTAGGTTCATCAGAACCATTTTTTTTTTTTTAGATTCCATATACATGTGTTAGGATATGGTATTTGTTTTTCTCTTTCTGACTTACTTCACTCTGTATGACAGACTCTAGGTCCATCCACCTCAATACAAATAACTCAATTTCATTTCTTCTTATGGTTGAGTAATATTCCATTGTATATATGTGCCACATCTTCTGTATCCATTTATCTGTCAGTGGACATTTAGGTTGCTTCCATGTCCTGGCTACTGTAAATAGTGCTGCAATGAGCATTGTGGTACATGTCTCTTTTTGAATTATGGTTTTCTCAGGGTATATGCCCAGTAGTGGGATTGCTGGGTCATATGGTAGTTCTATTTTTATTTTTTTAAGGAACCTCCATACTGTTCTCCATAGTGGCTGTATCAGTTTACATTCCCATCAACAGTGCAAGAGTGTTCCCTTTTCTCCACACCCTCTCCAGCATTTATTCTTTCTAGATTTTTTGATGATGGCCATTCTGACCGGTGTGAGGTGATACCTCATTTTTGAGATAAATCTTTTCTTGTAGAGTTAAGAGAAACATTAAAAAAAATTGTTTTATCATAACTTTTAAAAATCCATAAATCCCACCCCTCTGGCCACCCTAAATATTTTCCTGCACCCTGAGTTATCTGTTATCTCTTTACTCTCTTTTACTTGAAAAATATGTTGCAGAACAATATTCTGTGATGTAAGCAGGTCTTCAGCCTCTAGAATAAACCATGTTCTGGGGGAGGGGTGGTGGTGGGAATTGGCCAATACTTTGCAGCTAACATGTTTTGCAATGGACCAAAAAACAATCCTCCAAGCAGAGTTTTATGTTTTGTATTACAAATTAAAGTCTGGCTCCTTTTCTTTTTCTTTTTGGTAACGTTTGCCTCTCATTACTGCATGGGAATATTTTCACCATATGACTTATAAAACTGGAAACTTTTCATTGAATTTTTATCACTATAGCATGAATAATTCATTCAGTCCTCAAATGTCACAATGAACATCAAGTGGTTTTACATAATACATTCTTGATGGAGTTTCAAGAAGCCAGCAATCCAGGGATGCAGCAGAGAAGACAACGTTTGGAAAGGAATTTCATATAAATTTATCATTTAACCAGGAAGGATAAAATAAGTGGAGAGAAAAGACTGAGAAATAAAAGTGTGGGGTTTTTAAAACCAAAAATAGGAAAAAAAGCAAAACTAACACACTTGCCACTGGGGACAGAGGGGGAAAAAAACAGAAGGTAGCCAAAAACAGATGGTCTGGTGGCGGGGCAGGAGGGGAAATTAGGAACCTCATAAGTATAGGAATTGAATTTGAAACTGTAGTAAAATGGTATTACATTTCAGAACCATAATAAATATTTACAATTTTCAAGGACTCTGGGAACATTTTCAATGTTATCTGAGTGAGGAATCTTGAATGAAATATAATAGCTATTAGAATTCTACCTTTGAATGTTTATTAGTTGATAAGAGTACTCCCCCTTCTAGTATCCCTTTCTTTTGAGATTGACCATATTATGGTAATCCAGCCAAATGAAATTTTCAAGCCCTTTATGGAACAGGCTTTTAATTATCTATCCAACTGCTGTTCTCTCATTTTTTCTTGCTAATAGAACCCTAATTTTATTTTTCTCCAGATAGAGTGTAGCTTATCAAGATCTCTTCATCTCAGGGAGGATGGGTCTCATACCAGCCCCATGGAATTAATCATCACTAGCTTACACTAGTCATAGTAATCCCACTCCCTTTAGCTAATGATTGGCCTGGGGTAAGCATGTGTAAGAGTTTTCTATTGCTGTTGTACCGAATTATCACAAATTTATTATTTCACAGTTCTGTAGGCCAGAAGTTGGGGTTGGCTCGCTTGGTTTCTCTGCTCTGAGTTTTTAAGGACAGAATCAAGGGGTTGACTGGCTGGGCTCTTATCAAAATGCTCTGGGAAGGATCTGCTTCCATGTTTATTCATGTTGTTGGTAGAATCCGGTTCCTTGAGGTTGTAGGACTGAGGTCCCCATTTCCTTGTTGGCTATCAGCTGGGGGCTGCCCCTAGCTCATAGGAGCATCTTTTCAGTCTTTGCACATGGACCGTTGCATCTCAGAGACAGCAAGGGTGTGTTGAACCTTTCACACTTGGAAACTTTCTGACTTTTGCTTGGTCTCGCTTGCTCCAGCCCTGGTAAACATTTTGCTCTTAAGGACTCATGTGGTTATATTGGACGCCTAGATAATCTATTTAAAGTTTTGCAAACAATTATATCTGCATATTCACAGATTCCCAGGATTAAGGTGTGGATATCTTTGGGGGTCCATTATTCTGCCTACCATTATATGTAACACATAAATATTCAAAGAAAAAAGGGGAATTCCATTGGAGGCTTCATTTCCTAGGTGAAAAGATAGAGACTCTGCTCTTTTTATCCAGCTAGAGACGCTAGTGGGGGACAATGTGTCTCGAGTGGCAGCAGCTACCTTGTAACCAGGAGATGTCAAGAATGAAGATAAAAGTCAACATACCAAGGATAGTGGAGCAGGAGACTAGAAAGCACCTAGGTCCTCTTGATGACATTTTTTATTAATTATTTAATTTATTTATTTTTGGCTGTGTTGGGTCTTCGTTTCTGTACGAGGGCTTTCTCTAGTTGGGGCAAGTGGGGGCCACTCTTTATCGCGGCCTCTCTTGTTGCGGAGCACAGGCTCCAAATGTGCAGGCTCAGTAGCTGTGGCTCACGGGCCCAGTTGCTCCCCGGCATGTGCGATCTTCCCAGACCAGGGCTCGAACCCGTGTCCCCTGCATTGGCAGGCAGATTCTCAACCACTGAGCCACCAGGGAAGCCCTTGATGATATTTTTGAATAGCAGAACCATGCCAGTGATTGCTTTTGTCTGGATGGCTTGTCATTTGAGGAAAAGTAATGATTTGTTTACAAGCAATCAGTTCAGTTTTCTGTCACTGGCAACCAAAAGCAATCTAAATGTTATGTTGCTCCTAGCCCTGATTTCTGGAACTGTACTGTGGGACACATCTCTACTTTTCTACACTTTAAAATGTAGTGTTGGCCAATCTGATTAATTTATATTGTAATTCATAATAAATATCTTCAGTGGTGGTGTCAACCTTAGCTTCACCTTGAGGCTGTATTCAGAATTACAGAGTCCAGGAAGAGGGTCCAGAGGTCAGCAAACTATAGCCCATGAGCCAAAGCCTGCTGGCATAAGCCATGGAGTTAAGAAAGGTTTTCATATTCTTTTTTTTTGACCTGCACCACACATCATGTGGGATCTTCCCTGACCAGGGATCGAACCCGTGCCCCCTGCATTTGGACCGCAGAGTGTTAACCACTGGGCCACCAGGGAAGTCCAAAAGGCTTTCATATTCTAAAAGATTGTAACTCCACACCGCCTGCCCCCCAACAACAACAACAAAAAAGAATATGTGACCACAAAACTGAAAGTTTATTATCTGGGCCTTTATGGAAAAATCATGCCAACCTCTGCACTAGTCCCAAAGAGGATTCACCTATCATGAAGTTGAGACTGGGGTTTTACTAAGGAAAGAGTTATTAGGTAAGCATTCAATACCTTTGAAAAATTATTATAAATCACTGTGTAAAGCTTTTGGCACAGGTAAAGATGAATTCTATCTTCAAATTAGGTTTCTTTTCAGTTCAACATTTATTGAATTTCTATTATTACAAGAGTATGGAAGACACTGGAGTTACATAATGAATAAAACAGGGTCTTAATGTAGCTAGAAACCACTTCAGGGAGTCATCTTCTCTGGCAGAAATTATTCACACAATATTCTGAGCAAAAGATAAGGGCCTGTATAAAAAGGATTGCATGCAAAATTTTATATGGATTGGGAATTCCCTGGCAGTCCAGTGGTTAGGACTTGGCTCTTTCACTGAGGGGGCCTGGATTTGATCCCTGGTTGGGGAACTAAAATCCCGCATGCTGCACAGTGTGGCCAAATTAAAAAAAATTTTTATATGTATCTGCTTTTTTCTAAGGATATGAAAATAAGCAAGTGGTTGGAAATTTGGGCCTGTAACTCAGGATCAGAAGAGTAGAAAAGGAATGAACAACCATTTAATAGCTACTTTATATATGTTAGTTAAATTGTTATATCAATCCCCAAAGGTAAATGCTGTTTTGCAATTTCTGCTTCACGTCATACTCCAATGACCATATTGCTTTCACTAAATCAAACTGTCTCCTAAAGAGAAGCAGGGACTGAAGATAAGATTAGGAGAAGAGTCACAAATCTCTTTAAAATTCTGGAGAGCCAGATAGGGAGACTGTAGAATAAAAGAGTCAAACACAAAACCTGAAGGATTGCCTGCATTTAATCATGGAAAAAGGAGAGAAGCTAGTGAAAAACTCTGAAAACAAGTGATCAGAATGTGTAAGGAAAACTAGGAGAGAATTGTTTCACAGAGGCCAGGAAATTTAAAAGGTTTAAAAGCTCCAGTACCTTCAAGCAGGGTGGATGTAGAGATGAAATAAACTGAATTTGGTCAACAGGACATAAGGTGATATTTTGTTTTGCTGTCCAATTTTTTTCCCTTTTTAAAATTAATTTTTATTGGAGTATAGTTGTTTTACAATGTTGTGTTAGTTTGTACTGTACAGCAAAGTGAATCAGCTATACATATACATATATCCCCTCTTTTTCGGATTTCCTTCCCATTTAGGTCACCACAGAGCACTGAGTAGAGTTCCCTGTGCTATACAGTAAGTTCTCATTAGTTATCTATTTTATACATAGTATCAATAGTGTGTATATGTCAATCCCAGTCTCCCAATTCATCCCACCCCCTACCCTCCTTTCCCCCCTGGTATCCCTACGTTTGATTTCTACATCTGTGTCTCTTTCTGCTTTGCAAATAAGTTCATCTATACCATTTTTTCTAGATTCCACATATATGCATTAATATACGATATTTGTTTTTCTCTTTCTGACTTACTTCACTCTGTGTGACAGTCTCTAGGTCCATCCATGTCTCTACATTGTTGTCCAATTTGGTAGCCACTAGCTAAATGCAGCTATTTACATTTAAATTAATTAAAAAGTCAAAATTCTGCTCCTTAGTTGTATTAGCCACATATGAAATGCTCAAAAGCTACATGTGGCTAGTGGCTAGCATATTGGACAACTCAAAAAAAATTTCCATCATCACAGAAAGTTCTACTGGAATGTATTTTTTTAAAGCATCCAGTAGTGCAGAAGCAAGAATGCAACGGGGAGATTTAACATGTTTTCCCTTATGCCCTCTCTAGTAGTTTGCAACATCTGGTTGATTTGATTTCTCTAGCTTGAGTTTGTGTCTTCACTTTTGCTATTCATTTTCAGCCTCACGCTCGTTTTACTGGACTATTGCAATGGCTGCCTATCTGCTTCCCCAACTTGTTCCTTCCTCCTTCTAATCTTTTCTCCATACAAATCATTCATCCACTCAACAACACTCTTGTCAATGCCACTTTTCCTGAGCAGCCAACCTTAACTTTTACTGATAGTCCACTGTGGTAGGGTGCAAATGGGGGCACTGTCTCAACACCATAAGTGATTTCCTTCCCGCTCCCAAGTTTCCTTCCCTGCACTCACACAGCTCATAATCCAATGCAAGCAGCATAATTATAATACATTCATATCACACAAATAACGTTAGAGCAGGAACAATAGCTAATCATCACCCTCTCCTGTGTCTTTTATTTCTGATCTGTTACCAAATCTTTTCCCTTTTCACTTCACCACTGCAATAGCCTGTTACCTAGTCTTCTTTTAGTCTCTCTTCCTACCTTCCACCAGAAGCTCCGGTCAAATTACCCAATTTCTTTCAGGGATCCCCTTAGGCCTACAGAACAGAATGGCGTAAATTCTTCTAAAATGTAGCACAGCCCATCTTTCCTCTCCTACCTCCCTCAACATTCTTCCACACATCTTTCTATCACCCGGTAGTATTCACCATTCCCCTGGCACATTCACGCATATTCACCTCCCACTCTCTTGTCTATGCGGTGTCATCTTTCAGACCCAAAGCTTCTCTCCCATTCCCTTAAGACTCAGGAGGTAAGACGCACAGAGCCCAAGGCGGAGGGGGTCATTACTCAGGGACCGAGGGACAGAAACCTGTTTGACCGTGTCCATTTGGGGAGCTACCCCAAATAAGCTGCACTAACAACCCTTGCTATGCCCCCCGCAAAAGTCAACCTAATTTTCACTGTACCGGAGAGCAAGCCCTTCTCTAGTCAAAGACTCTTGGCAGAGAAACAGGCACTAAAGGCTCTGGGAGGCGAAAGGGATTGTGGGAACGCCGGTCATCTCCCCGCAGACTCATGGGAAATGTAGTGCAGTTTTCTCCAACATGGCTGCGCCCAGGAGAGTTGACGTGCTTGTACCCTCTGCGGCTTCTTGGGATAGAGTGGGAGAAGCTGCCGAAGGAGAGAGCACCCGCGTGGCGAGAACCCAGCCTGAGTCAAGGCGGAGGTTTGTGGCACTTCTTATTGGCGGACATGATGGATGCAAATCGCTGCTTTCTCTTTTTGGCCTCTTCCGGTCTCCTCTATCTGCCTCAAAAGCTTCGGACCTCACCAGGGAGAGGAGGGATGGTCCGTGGGCAGTAGGTTGTCTGTGCGTGGGGTGGTCCTGTCAGAGTTTGAGGTGCACGTGCTTGTGTTTGTTGCGGGTGCTCGCGTTGTGTCTGTGTCAATCTTCTGTTTCTTTTGGGGTTGGAGACAGGCGGTTGCAACCTGAGGAGTGTTGGTCAGTGGTGTTAGCTTCAGGGGTTTTTTTGACCCTGCCAATGCAGTGAAGAAAGGATGTTGCTGGTGGTCTGGTAACTTACAAAGCTGAATCTTCCTATGCCCTTTTTTGAGTAAAACCGGAGACCCCTGGGCTTGTGGTACTGTGAGCCTATAGTTTTGGCTGATTTCATTTAACAGATACTTACTGAGTACTTGCTGAACTCTAGGCACTCAAGTTATGTGCCTTCAAGTAGGTCACAGCCTTCTGGGTGAGCCCAGCACACAAACAGGGAATTATAATATAATGTGAAAATTGCAGGGATAGAGATACACATTAGATATTAATGAAAACATTGAAGAGGGCCACCAAGCTCAGAATCCTGGCAAAGAGGTTTAGGAGGTAAGATGGCAAGTTTAATAAGTTTAGGATTACTCAGTAAGCGTTTATTGAGTAACTCCTAGGTGCTAGGTCCTGTTCTACGTGCTGAGTGCTACAGGGTGAATAATACAAACAAAAAAATCTCTACTTTCTTTTTTTCTTATTTCTTATTTCTTTACTTTATTATTGGCGGCTCGGGTGAGGCACGTGGGATCTTCGTTGAGGCATGCGGGATCTTTCTTTGTCGTGTGAGCTTCTCTCTAGTTGTGGCGCGTCGGCTCCAGGGTGCGTGGGCTCTGTAGTTTTCCGCACGAGGGCTCTAAGTTGAAGCACGCGAGCTCAGTAGCTGTGGCGCGAGGGTTTAGTTGCCCTGCGGCATGTGGGATCTTAGTTGCCCCGCCAGGGATTGAACCTTCGTCCCCTGCATTGTAAGGTGGATTCTTTACCACTGGACCACCAGGGAAGTCCCAGAATCTCTACTTTCATAGAGCTTACTTTCTAGTAAGTTAAAGGAGGAAGACAGAATAAAGACAATTACTGAGGGCATTAGAAAATATAGAGTAGGTATTCTTCAAAGAATTAAAATGAGGTGATATGACAAGTGATGGGTCAATTTTTTCTAATCATTAAAAAAAAATTTTTTTTAATAGGTAATGCAATTTGAATAGCTGCTAAATTCAAAACTTACAAAAGAGGAGCTTCTCATTCCTGTACCTACTCTACCTGTTTTCCCTTCCTGGTGGCAACCCATATCACTGATATCTTGTATGTTCTAGAAACCTGTATGTATAATTTGTATGCCTGTACTGTACTTTATAACCAGGACTCATTTGATAGGAATTGAAGTTGTTTCCAATCTTTCCTATTAATTAAATTTAATTTACATACAAGCACAGGAACATTTGTCTATACTGCTTGGTTCATTTAGGCTGTCTTATTTAAGGAGCGCATAGACACACATATTACCATTACCATTTAGGCAATATCCAATAGGATGTGTTGGGGTTAAACTTACTAACAGAGCAGATGTGATTTCTAAACCCTTGTTATCCTATGGAGAGTGTGCTTAGGCTGGACTCAGCATGGCTGGTATTCTAATAAATAGTGACCTGGCTCCTGTAACATCCCATAACAGTCCCATAACATGGCAAGGAGCACGCAAGCCTTTGTGCAATAGTGGAAATCCCTTGGCCAGGGAAGTGGCCTTGTTAGAAAGGGGCACCTCCACATCTCAGCAGCTGGTATCAGCCTATTCCTTGGTGAGGTGACTCGACTGGTCTTTCTTCACATGGAGTAATATTGCCTCACTGAGGGAAGAAGGGAAAGGGGATGACAGAAATGTGATTATGAGGCTCCATCTACTGGTGCTGGACTCTAAGTGTCAGACTTGAAAAAATGTATTCAGCATCATCTTCTTTCTCATTTCTTCCACTTTGCAGTCTTTGCTCATGTAACATTTTTAGAAAAAAATTCTTAGTAGATTCATCCCTGTTCTTCATTGCTAACTGCAAAAATGATGATCTTGGAATGGAGTGGCAATAAGATAATTCCTTTGAGGGTCCTCAGCTTTTCTTGGTCTTCCTAAACAAGTCTTATCTGGCTCTTCTGGAAATTAACAGTAATTTAGTAATAGACGTATTTAATACTTTTTACAAAGTTACGAGATAGTGTCAAAGAATAACACAGCCAGACATTAGTTAAAGCAGTGAAAACAGACTTTATTTAGTAATTATTGACAGTAGGAGAAAGAGCTAAACTCCATTCCAATTTGTGTGGAAGTGATTAGGGTGTGTGTGGGGGGGTGCTCAGTAGAGTCGGAGAAGTAAAAAATTATAAAGGGTGGGTCAGTGTAAATGCAGTTAGGCCAGCTGGCAGTTGTCAAAGTTAGGATTCCATCCTGTCACAGAGACTGAGAGACAGAGGCCCTGTCCTTCCTGATGATTACATTTTAAAGGGGGAATTCCCTGGCAGTCCAGTGGTTAGGACTCCGTGCTTTCACTCGGAGGGCGCAGGTTCAATCCCTGGTGGGAGAACTAAGATTTTGCAAGCTGCATGGTGCCGCGAAAAAAACAAAACAAAATAAAAAACATTTCAAAGGAATGGTTCTTAGGTTCTTGAGAGAGACATGTCTGAGTTGCAGGAGATACATGTTCACAATTGTAAGCTGGTTTTTCTTTCTTTTTTTTTTTTTTGCGGTACACTGGCCTCTCGCTGTTGTGGCCTCTCCCGCTGCGGAGCACAGGCTCCGGACGCGCAGGCCCAGCGGCCATGGCTCACGGGCCCAGCCGCTCTGCGGCATGTGGGATCCTCCTGGACCGGAGCATGAACCCGTGTCCCCTGCATCGGCAGGTGGACTCTCAACCACTGCGCCACCAGGGAAGCCCTGTAAGCTGGGTTTTTTGGGCAATTTTATTTAATTAATTTATTTTTTGGCTGAATTGGGTCTTCGCTGCTGCATGCGGGCTTTCTTTCTAGTTGCGGCGAATGGGGGCTACTCTTCGTTGTGGTGCTTGGGCTTCTCATTGTGGTGGCTTCTCTTGTTGTGGAGCACGGGCTCTAGGTGCGCAGGCTTCAGTAGTTGTGGCACACGGGCTCTGTAGTTGTGGCTCACGGGCCGTAGAGCGCAGGCTCAGTAGTTGTGGCGCACGGACTTAGTTGCTCTGCAGCATGTGGGATCTTCCTGGACCAGGTCTTGAACCTGTGTCCCCTGCATTTGCAGGAGGATTCTTAACCACTGTGCCACCAGGGAAGTCCCGTAAGCCGTTTTTAATAAGTGCTTTAAAAAAGAAGGGAGGTCAGGGGCCTATTGTTAGGAGATGTTAGAACAAATAGTAAAATATACAGGCAGCATTTTAAGTTTTCTCAGGCAGCCATTTTAATGGGGAGCTGGGGTCATCGTAGGGTATGGCTTTATGCTACTATAAGCTAGAGTTTGGTGAAGTTTTTTAGTACAGGGTTTGGATGGAGTTATGTGCCAAGAATAGGCACTATTTTTCCTGTGTTATAGGTGAAGAAACCTAAGCACAGAAATAAGTAAGTAACTCACACAGGGTCATATAGCTAGTAAATTGTAAACCTGAGGTTTGAACCTAGAACCTGGACCCCTAAACACTGTGTTATACTGTCTCAAAAAACTGAAGGAGGCTCTGGGGAAACAAAAATATGATTTAATTCTTGTCATCAAAGAGCTCATAGTCCAGCGGAAGGGGACAAACATTAGAACAAATAATTAGTGCAATGTTAAAAATATATATTCAGCTGTCCCCTTCCTGTGTAACGATGGCTCCTAAAGCTTTCTGTCTAACCTCATTTCTTCTCATTTTTCCACTTTATGTTTTTCATCTGCCAGCCAGACATTGCAACTGTGTATCTGAACAGTACTTCAAACATATTATATCCTAAATCTGACTTATCACCTCCCTTACTGAGCAGCTCTTCCTGACCCTCTTCTGACTTTCCAGTTTTGGAATGACATCACTAGCCTTTCAGTCACTCAGGCTCTGTCCTGCTAGTAACTGATCTCTGATTCTTCTCTCCCTCATGTCCGAGTAGTCATCAGGACTATTGATAATTCTTGAACTTTTCTTTTGCCCTCTCCCCTTCTCTCCCTATTTCCTTTCTTCCTACATACAGCCTTCACCCTAGATCAGGCCAGCATTTCTACTTGTTAAGCAGGGTTATTGCAAGTCCTTTTGCCTCCCATTTCCCTATTGTGCTGTCCAGCCAGCCTGTTTTACTGGCCTTACCTCCTATCACATGTGCTCCATGTATTAGTTAAACTGGATTACTGGCCGTTGTTTCAATAGTCTCAGCATTTTTCTCTGTACATAAAGATTAATAATTAGATTTTTGACTGTTTGAGAGCTGTTTTGGAATATGATTTATTTTTATTTTTATTTTTTTGCGCTGCGCTGGTCTCTCACCGTTGTGGCCTCTCCCGTTGCAGAGCACAGGCTCCGGACGCGCAGGCTCAGCGGCCATGGCTCACGGGCCTAGCCGCTCCGCGGCATGTGGGATCTTCCCGGACTGGGGCACGAACCCGTGTCCCCTGCATTGGCAGGCGGACTCTCAACCACTGCGCCACCAGGGAAGCCCTGATTTTTTTAAAAATAAATTTATTTTATTTATTTTTGGTTGTGTTGGGTCTTCATTGCTGTGCGCGGGCTTTCTCTCGTTGCGGTGAGCGGGGGCTACTCTTCGTTGAGGCATGCGGGCTTTTCATTGCGGTGGCTTGTCTTGTTGCAGAGCACGGGCTCTAGGTTCGTGGGCTTCAGTAGTTGTGGCACGTAGGCTCAGTAGTTGTGGCTCGTGGGCTCTAGAGTGTAGGCTCTAGAGTTGTGGCGCACGGGCTTCGTTGCTCCGCGGCGTGTGGGATCTTCCAGGACCAGGGCTCGAACCTGTGTTCCCTGCATTGGCAGGCGGATTCTTAGCCACTGCGCCACCAGAGAAGTCCCTGGAATATAATTTTATTTAACTTCTTAAACTTATTTCATTTGCTAACTTTGAAGACTTTCAAGTGGGTGAAGAGTGGAATCGGTGGATAAGCCAGCATTCTCTGCTCTAAAAAATTATGTCTACTACTCACTGTCTTTGCCAGACACATCTATTTCTGTTTTTAGCTTCTGTTCTTTATTGCCTCACTGGATACCCTCCGTTCCACGTGACTCTATATTTCTTGTCCTTTGATACTCAGCTCAAGTCCCCTTTTGTTTTGAAGTTCTCCCAAACTTTTCCAGTTGAAATTGATCTTATCTTTTTTGTCTCTAATTTGTATCACGTCTAAAGACCATTAACACTTAATTATCTAAAGACACGTCATATTCTTTCATTGTTTAATGTTTGTTTTCCTCAACTAACTTATAAACTGGTTGAAAGCATAAACTATGTATTATATTTGTATGCTGTAGAGTGCTGAGACCATAAGTAGGCATGTGTATATTCACTCATTATCATTTGTTTATCCCTTCAACAAATTTTTGTTGAGCACCTACTGTGTGCTGGCATTCCTTGGAGTTTACATCCTGATGGGGGAATTAAGCCAGCAAATTAATCATCACAAATTGTGTTAAGTTCTGTGAACAAAATAAAATAGACTTCTATAATAAAGCATAATGTAGGGTGCTGATTTGGATAGTGCAAAGACCTTTTTTGGAATAGCACTCAGTAACTACTTGCTGATTGACATATTTCAAAAAAAATGAAAACACAATTCTATGGGGTTCTTATACCTGTTATTTTAAAAATTATAGATACAAAAATATATAACATATAGCTTAAAAATAATAAAACCACCACCTAGCTTAAATATTTTTGATGCCTCTATGTGTCCCTTTCATATCACAGTTCTCTCCTCCCCCCATGAAATAACTTCTCTCCTGAACTTTGTGTTTATCATTTCCTTGCTTTTCTTTGCATTATGCTACATATGTATTTCTAAACAACATATGGCTTACTTTTGGATTTTGAACTTTATATAATGGAATCATACTGTATATTCTTCTGTAAATTTTGTCTGTTTGTTTCTTCTTTTTTTCCTTTCCTAATATTATGTTGTGAGATTTGTTTGTGGCACATTTTACCTTGGACTTCATAAGTAAAGGGAACGCATGTGGGAAAATAGCTCACTTAATAGCACTAAAGCATTGACATGTTTTGTACAACCTACCAGAGATGCTATTAGATGTTCTTGCTTCTTTGATACCTTCTTAAATATTTCTTTATTGTCCACGCATGTGTTTGTTCTCACTTCTCTTGGTTGGTGACAAGTATGGTAACCATTTAAAAATTATCACATAGAAATATTTATAAACTATAAAATACATGAATAGTATTATTATAACTGTTTCTTGGGACTCTTTAAGGTTGACATTTTATACTTTTTTTTTTTTTAAGTATTGCCATGGACAGCAACCACCAAAGTAATTACAAACTCAGTAAAACTGAGAAGAAGTTCTTAAGGAAACAGATTAAAGCCAGGCATACTTTGCTGAGACATGAAGGCATTGAGACAGTATCCTATGCTACTCAGGTGACCTAAAACTATTATTATCATTTGAATGTAAATGTATTGCCATGTTAGTGTGTTCTAAGTAATATTTCTTAATAATTGCTCAGAGAAGAAGGCTATAATTGTTCCATCATGTGTTACGATCTGTGTTAAATATACATATGATAAGACCTGCTAACTTTCTATTTGGGGACATAGCCTAGTATAGTTTGAATTTCCACTGAGGAAGTTGTAATTCTGTATTAATAACAATAACACTATACAACTGTTTACAGTTTACAAAGCATACTTATATTCATTATTATATTTAATTCCCTAGAAATCCTTATGAGGTAGATGAGAAAACTAAGGTTCTGAAAGGTTGTGATATGTCCATTGATATAAGGTGCTGAATAGAAACCTAAAGCTAGGTTTTTTTGTACCCTAATGCAGTCTTCTTTCTTCTATTCCTAACTTCATCTCTATTATAAAGTATTTGATTATATGCTGTGAAACATTTCTTATTTATGAGACCTTATTTACAAAGCCTTTTTATTTTCTGATGGGCAGTGATTAAATGATATATATGTATGTATGTATAGATACCCCCCCACCCCCCTTCCACACACACACACACACACACACACACATACACATACACACAAACTCTTCCTGGGCTATGAATGAGAAGAACTTATTTTAACTCTTAGCTTCTCCACGTATTTGTACATGAGCAGTACCCTTTGACCTCAGCTTTCTTCATTTGTAAGGACATAGTATTACATGCTTTTTATTCCATTGGATTGTTACATTCTAAAGAGAACACGTATATGATAGTACTTCTTAGTCATTAAAATACCACATGAATGTAAAGTATTCTTACCATATTCTTTCTGGTTCTAAAGATATAGGATAACAGTAGTAAGGCAGCTTAGCTAGCATCTAACTGAGGACCAAAGACATACAATTTAGGAGGTGAAGCTGGGATTAAAATTTAGACCTCTTGATTCTCAGACCAGTACTCTTCTCTAATGCTTTTTCTGTCTTCTGTACTGCATCATAGTTTAGGAATGAGTGCTCTATTTAGGGAGATTTAATATTAGCAGGTAAAAGGCCCAGACTTATATTTTCTTAAATATTAATAACTTCAGGCCCTCTCACCCGTGGCATCCACGCACAGTGTGCCTCACGCCCAGGTTCCTGCACTGTTCCCTCGCAGCCGTGGGACGCCAGGTGCTCCTTCTGCTCCTGCCACCCGTGCTGGCCACACTGGGGGCTCAGGGGCTCCATGACCGATGAAATACAGTGTAACGTGATGAGGCAAGCTGCCTGTGGTGGGAGATGCATTCCTGTGGCCTGGCTCTGCAACGGAGGGCAGGAGTGCCTGGATGGGGCGAACAAGCAGTGTGCTTTGCAGGTGCGAAATCTTCATCAAGCGCTAATCACTGGAGAAACAGTTGTAAGGTATCATCCAAAAAAACCAGCATCATGGAGGATTTTTCCTTTCCTGAAGTACACCTTCAATAAAAGCACATATACATGAAAAAAAAAACAAACCCAATAACTTCAGAGAATTTAAACCAAATCCCTCAAAAAAGGATGGAGTAGATAATAGATTAGAATTAATGTCTGCACGCACTTCCTGCCAAGACCCACTGAGGCTGTGAGGCATTCAGAAGATTTATGATATACCCTATTTTCATCAATTCTCAAGCATAACTGGCTTTTTTTCTCCTTACAGGGGTTGTGAAGACAAGTGGTAAGAAAAGAAATGGGTTAAGTTTCTTTGCTGCCTCTGAAACTTGTTTCTGGTTGAGGTTGACTTTTTTCTTCAGATCTCTAGAAGCTTTAATCTCACCTTTATGGCTTCCAAAGTGTCATTTTATTTGGACTTGATTACTTTTTTCTCCTCAATATTTTTAAAGGAAGAGAAAACAATTGTAGATGGACTTCCAATTATATATCAATCTAGGGGAGAACAAATGCTTTTTTCACTGTATAAGTACAGGTGCCTTTGTACAACTTTATAGTGATTGTTAGATTTTTTTAGAGCCATTATCCTCAGATTATCAGGACTGAAGATAACTTAAAGTCTGAATTCTCTTCTTCATATTACTGGAAAAATTGCTTGGCTGAACAACTATTAAATTAAGCATTTCATTATATTCTATAACTCACATGTAATAATAAATAAGTTCCTCCCTTCCCTCTACCATTGCACTCATTTTTGTGTGGTTTGCCTTTAGCATTGCCCACAAATCACTTGGATAGCATTTTTGAGGACCTTTAGTATTCCTCAAGTCACCTCTCACTGTTTTCCCCAATTCCTAGATGGGACAGTGGACCCTTGACATTTACAAAACCTTTGCAGTTCCTTAGATTTGGGAATATTGGAAATGTTTTTGTAATTATGGCTACATATGACCAAGCTATTTCTGGTACTTTAATTTATAACTTCACTGAATGAGGTCCAGGACAAGCCATCTGAGACTAAATTTTATACCATATTTTATAGTGTTGTATTAATGTGTTTATTAGTGTGTGTGTGTATATTTACATACATATAAAGTATTGGCTGCCCCATGAAAGAACAGAGCTTTACTTATTATCCAATTTTTTTTTTTTTTTTTTTGCGGTACGCGGGCCTCTCACTGCTGCGGCCTCTCCCGTTGCGGAGCAACAGGCTCCGGAACCGCAGGCCCAGCGGCCATGGCTCACGGGCGCAGCCGCTTCGCGGCATGTGGGATCCTCTCGGACCGGGGCACGAACCCGCGTCCCCTGCATCGGCAGGCGGACTCTCAACCACTGCGCCACCAGGGAAGCCCTATTATCCAATTTTATAATAATTGTTTTATATTCTTTTAAAACAGTGTTCTAGATATTCCCATTTTATGCATATGAAACTAAAACATTATGTTCTACACTCATAAATCAGGTGTTGGCAGACTACTGTCTTCAGGTCAAATCTGGCTTGTGAGATAAGAATGAGTTTTCCATTTTTAAGGGTTGTTTAAGAATAAAACAAGACTATGTGGCAGAGGCTTATATGACCTGTGAAGCTTAAAATATTTACTATCTGGCCCTTTTCAGAAAAGTTTTGCCAATACCTGGTATGAATGATGAAACTGATGAGTGTAGGCCATCAGTTGTTTACTTTTGTTATGCTACAGAGTTTAAAGATCTTAATGCTGTGTAGAATGTTTTTTAAGTACAAAGACTATAATGGCACTAGGCCATAAGCATCAGAATAAAAATAGAAAACCTCCCCTACCTAATTCCTTGAGTAAAGTTGAACAGGATTGCAAATGACAGGAAGTAAGCATGATATTTACAAAGGAAAAAAATTTAATTGCAAAATGACTGAATAACCCACAAACAGAGGAAATTTTTCCTGTTTTATGTTCAATAGAACTTGTAATTGTTTTTTTCTTCCAGCCAGTACCTTTACCTTTAGTTTTTAGTAAACATTGTATAATGGTTATATCAAAAAGTATGGATTCTGGAAACTGACAGAAGTAAATTTGAAACCCAGTTCCAACTAATCACCACCTTAACCTCATTTTTCTGATTTTTAGTTTCTTTCTGTATGAAGTGGGGCTTATATTACCCACTTTGTAGGATTGTTGTGAAGATTATGTTAATGAAGATTGAGTAGGTAAAAACATATAGCACAGTGTCTAGCAAAAAAGCAAGTATTGGGCTTCCCTGGTGGCGCAGTGGTTGAGAGTCCGCCTGCCGATGCAGGGCACACGGGTTCGTGCCCCGGTCCGGGAAGATCCAGCATTCTGCGGAGCGGCTGGGCCCGTGAGCCATGGCCGCTGAGCCTGCGCGTCCGGAGCACAGGCTCCGCAATGGGAGAGGCCACAACAGTGAGAGGCCCGCGCACCAGAAAAAAAAAAAAAAAGGCAAGTATTATGTAAATCCTTGTTTCTTCTCTCTGCCTCCTCTTTCTGTTTCATTATGTTAAATTTATGAGCAGTGAAAGTTATCTTTTAATTTGTATGTATATGGTCATTAAGAAATGAATATTTTACTGAAAAGGCTATTAAAAATCAGTATTATTTACAATATCTTATTTTTAAATTTCATTTTAAAATAACAGATTGATATCAATTGCTCATGTTACTTTATTTTTTTGTTTTTTTAGAGCCTGATTGTTGCCAATGGTGGTTTGGGTAACCGAGTGAGTAGGAACCAACTGCTCCCGGTGTTAGAGAAGTGTGGATTGGTGGATGCTCTCTTAATGCCACCTAATAAGCCCTACTCATTTGTAAGATACAAAACTGTAGAAGAATCCAAGAAAGCCTATGATACTCTCAATGGAAAAGAAATAGTGGATGACTTAGGACAAAAGATTATTCTGTACTTGAATTTTGTGGAAAAAGGTATATCATACAGGTATCTTTTTAAAAATGGTTTTTGCTTTTGTGTGTTTTCTTTTCTTACCTCAGTTGGAAGTTTCAGTTATTGTGAAACAGAATTGAATGTCAGTTAAGCAACCCTTTTTGTTTAACAAACATTCTTTAAGTGCCTAGTTTGTACAGGCATGGGACTAGTAGTTGAAGAGAGGTGATTTAGACATAGCTTACCAACCTAACAATACATTTATTATGTATGCATGTTATTTTGGAGCCCTGCTATCTAACTGTGTCTTTCAAAATTTATTGTTGAGGATTTAGATCACCAATTTATTTTACAGTGTCTACCCAGAAGCTTTCAATTAATCACTTAGGAATTAATTGTGATCCAAATGATTATGTGCCAAGGTTCATGATTATGGAGGAGCAACTTTAGCTACCAAAGATCCCCAAAGCTTTAGAGTGGTGATGTCCAGTAGAACATTCTGTGATGATGGAAATATGTTCATATTTTATATCTGTACTGTCCAACACGATTGTTTGGTTTTTAAATTTAATTTTATTTAAATTAATTAAGTTAACTAATTTAAATAAAAGCTTTGTAGACTGATTTACAGAATTGCTGCAGGGATTATTACATCTTTTCACCACTGAGCCATGGAAATGAGATACATTGAGATGAACTTAGACTTCTAATCTCCTCCTATTATATTCATTTGCCACCTATTTAGGCAATTAAAGAGTTTTGTTTAGATATGCTGGGAGTGGGTAGGAGAGTAGAATATGATCAAATTTATGTTTTATAAAATAAGGTTCAGAGGAAACTTTAACTCCTTTAAAGATATATTTTAGAAGTTATAATTCTCAGTGTCTATAGGTACTTAATTTTTAAAATTTCTTTAAAAATTTCTTTATTTTAATTTATTTATTTTTGGCTGCAATTGGGTCTTCGTTGCTGCACGCCGGCTTTCTCTAGTTGTAGTGAATGGGGGCTACTCTTCGTTGCGGTGCACGGGCCTCTCACTGTGGTGGCTTCTCTTGTCGTGGAGCATGGGCTCTAGGCGTGCCAGCTTCAGTAGTTGTGGCACGTGGGCTTAGTAGTTGTGGCTCGCGGGCTCTAGAGCGCAGGCTCAGTAGTTGTGGTGCACGGGCTTAGTTGCTCCACTGCATGTGGGATCTTCCCGGACCAGGGATTGAACCCATGGCCCCTGTATTAGCAGGCGGATTCTTAACCACTGCACTACTGGGGAAATCCAATATGTACTTAATGTTAAATTTGACTTAAGCTTTCAGATTTTGAAAACTAGATTTTTTCGTATTTTGTGTTTGTGATCAGTTTTTGAAAATTGTATGCTTTAGGAATAAGTCTTTTTTTAATTGGGGTACAGTTGTTTTACAATGTTGTAGGAATAAGTCTTAATCAAAAAATATTGTCCTTGGGTTTTCCCCCATTCAGCATGTTGAACACTGTAAGAAATTGCATGAAGTGAGTTTTGGGGTGTTTTTTATTTGAAATCCTGTATTAGGTCCAGATGTACTTTTTTAATGTATTTTTTATTGAAGTATAGTTGATTTACAAGGTTGTGTTAGTGTCTGGTGTACAGCAAAGTGATTCGGTTTTATATGTGTGTGTGTGTGTGTAAAAGAATATGAGAAAGAATATATATGTATGTATACATATGTATACATACATATATATTCTTTCTCATATTCTTTTCCATAATAGTTTACTACAGGATATTGAATATAGTTCCCTGTGCTATACAGTAGGACCTTGTTGTTTATCCATTCTATATATAATAGTTTGCATCTGCTAATCCCAAACTCCCAAAACCATCCCTCTCCCACTGCCAGCCCCCCTTGGCAACCAACCACAAGTGCATTCTCTATGTCTGTGAGTCTGTTTCATTTGTGTCATATTTTGGATTCCACATATAAGTGATATCATATGGTATTTGTCTTTCTCTTTCTCACTTACTTCCCTTAGTATTATAATCTCTAGGTGCTTCCATGTTGCTGCAAATGGCATTATTTCATTCTTTTTTATGGCTGAGTAGTATTCCATTGTGTGTGTGTGTGTGTGTGTGTGTGTGTGTGTGTGTGTGTGTGGCGTATGTTTGTATTTACCACATCTTCTTTATCCATTCATCTGTCAATGGACATTTATGTTGCTTCCATGTCTTGGCTATTGTAAATAGTACTGCTGTGAACATTGGGGTGCATGTATCTTTTTGAATTACAGTTTTGTCCTGATGTATGTACAGGAGTGAGATTGCTGAGTCATATGACAACTCTATATTTAGTTTTTTTAAGAAACCACCACACTGTTGTTTTACACTCTTCTATTACTTGACCATAGGAGCAAAAATGAGTATTTAAATTTTTGTATTCAATATTTAGAATCTGGTTTGTTTATGGAGGTGCGTACTGTAGATATTATGAGAAACCTTTTTTCTTAGTGAGATTTAAAAAGTGGCTTAATTGTGTTCAAACAAAATATTTAAGTAAATACTGTTCTATTTGCTATTGGTAATTGCAGTGGATAAAATGTACCATAATTTTTATCTTGGCCTTTATTTTTTGTTTTTAGTATGTTGTGTGCCTTTCAGCATTCTTATTTCTAAAAATGAGGTTTGGGATTTTATGAACTGATAAATGGCTATTGGACAGAATTATTTGTCTATGAGAACTTTAAGTTTTGTATTTTGATTATTTTAATTTCATTTCCCCAGCACAGTGGAAAGAGTTGGGGCTTCAAGCCTTGCCTCCAGGCCTCATGGTAATAGAAGACATTATTTCTTCTGAGGATGAGAAAATGCTTTTGGAAAGTGTTAACTGGACAGAAGATACAGACAATCAAAATTGTAAGTAAAACTTTAAATCTGGTATTTAAAAGTTTCTGCAAAATGCCTTATCCTCCTTTGGTTTATTAAAACTCTTATTTCCTCAAAATTACTGAAAGTACCCTGGATACAATGTTAGGTAAGTCATACCAACAATTCTTAAGAGCATTAATAATAAATAGCATTTATATAGGTATCAATTTAAAACTCCAAACTGATTAATATTTATTAGTCAACATTTGTGCAACTAACATTTATAAGCCGTTTTATATACAGTTGGTTGTCTGTTCCGTATGCATGAATTCCGTCAACCATGGATTGAAAATATTTGGGAAAAAAAGAGAAATTCCAAATAAATAAAAAAAAAAAAAAAAGAAAAAGAAAAAAGAAAAATTCCAGAAAGTTCCAAAAGCAAAACTTGAACTTGCCGCATGTTGGCAACTATTTACATAGCATTTACATTGTTATTTACAACTATTTTACATAGCATTTACATTGTACTAGGTATTGTAAGTAATCTAGAGATTATTTAAAGCATGCTGGAGGATGTGAAAGCTGTATGAAGGTTACATGCAAATACTGCACTATTTTATGTAAGAGACTTTATTGTCCTTGGATTTTGGTATTTGAGGGAACCAATCCCCCAAGGATACCCAGGGACAACCCTATATTGTCTTATTTGGTTCTCTCCACCCTAAGACAAATTTCCTATGAGGAATCAGTAGTTCAGTAACATATCATTGTAATGTAGTAAGAACCTCCTGGAGAAATTTACAAATTAGTTACTTTGACTCTTTTCCAGATCATTAGCAATCTTATGAGTGGCAGTGGACATGTTTAGCTCTTTCAGATTGACTGGGTGAAACCCTTAAAAGTTTGTTTCAATTTTAGACTTAAAAGAATAGCAGCTATGAGGTAGAATGTTTCATTTTACTAAAGACAATAATTTAGAAGTTAACAAAAGTTACCATTACTAAACCAATCCTTATTCATAAAGTTGACTTTGAAATACATGAGGAATCAAATTCTTTTTCTCCTAAATAGTTTACTTTCTTCTCTTCATACAGTTCAAAAGTCCTTAAAACACAGAAGAGTAAAGCATTTTGGCTATGAATTCCACTATGAGAACAACCATGTAGATAAAGATAAGCCATTACCTGGGGGTAAGTAATTGTTGTGTTTTTTTATACATTAAAAAAAAAAATTTTTAATTTATTTATTTAATTAATTTATTTTTGGCTGCATTGGGTCTTCATTGCTGCATGCAGGCTTTCTCTAGTTGTGGCGAGTTGGGGCTACGCTACTCTTTGTTGCAGTGCACGGGCTTCTCATTGCGGTGGCTTCTCTTGTTGCGGAGCATGGGCTGTAGGTGCATAGGCTTCACTAGTTGTGGCATGCGGGCTCAGTAGTGTGGCTCGTGGGCTGTAGAGCACAGGCTCAGTAGTTGTGGCACACAGGCTTAGTTGCTCCGTGGCATGTGGGATCTTCCTGGACCAGGGGTCGAACCCGTGTCCCCTGCATTGGCAGGTGGATTCTTAACCACTGCACCACCAGGGAAACCCAGTAACTGTTAATAAATAATAAGGGCTGGTAAAAAATTAATATATTAATAATATTAGGATATCATGGTTGAGATTATTTGTCATTTGTCATTTGTAGGTAAACTTATGAAACAGTTGATTAAATTTAAACCATTTTAATTAACTAAATAGTGTAGTTTTGTGTTAAAAATGTTATACATATAAATAAAGCTAAATTTAATTTCTCTTGAACACTATCCATACTCCCATACTCCTCTTCAGAAGTAGTACCATTAACAGTTTAGTGTATACTATTTCAATCCTTATAAATGAGTTTACATCCAAATAACCTGTAAACGTATATAGGTGTTAACACGTAGTATTACATTGTATGTTATAAATTGTATATTCCTATATTACCACAAGAGATCTTATATAGGTTTTCATTTTATTGAATGTTCAATAATAGCTTATTCAGTTAATTTCCTTTTGCTAGACATTTAGGTTATTTCTAGTTTTTAGCTGTTACAAGTTGTGCTGCAGTGAATATCTTTGTATACACCTCTTTATGCATTAAAGCAAGAGTTGCTCAAGGGAAACTACTAAATTAGAATTGTGTCAGAGTTATGTTCGTTTAAAAATGTCAATAGACCTGACGAATTGCACCCTAAAAAAGCTATACCAACATACTCTCACGAAGTGTATACCTCCTTCCCCCTACCCCTAGCAGCATGTGATATTGTAAAACTTTTAACTTTATAATCACCTGATTACTAGTGAGGTTGGCCATTTTTATTTCCTTTTCTGTGAATTCTTTTTCATCTTCTTTACCAGTTTTTTCTAATGGGTGGTTAAATATATTAATAAGAATTTGCTACATAATCAGGATATTAATCCTTTGGTAGAATTCTTCGTTGGAGTTAAATTTATCTGTATTTTTATGACTTTAATCTTATTTAAATATTTCCTTTGCCTCATGAAATAACATTTATGACTCCAATAAAAGTAAGTTAGTTCCACTTTGAAAAGCATGTATTTTAAAGAGAAATAATTTAAAATAATTAAATTTAAAGTAAATTAATAATTTAAAATAACAAAAAAGAAAGTGGTCAGGCTAATTTCCAGTATATAATATCATAAATGTTATAATCTTATTTCTGTTTTACAAAATACCAAAATTGTTGTCTGCAAAATTGTTCTTTTGTACATTTTATTTCATAAAATCAATAAAATAACTTTAAAAGATACTTAAAATTTTGTTTTAATTTTACTTTGCTTGTGAGTTTACTGTTATGTTTGGATCTGACCACTAAACTAAAAGCTGTGTGATTTTGTTTTGTTTTGTTTTGTTTTTGCGGTATGCGGGCCTCTCACTGTTGTGGCCTCTCCTGTTGCGGAGCACAGGCTCTGGACGCGCAGGCTCAGCGGCCATGGCTCACGGGCCTAGCCGCTCCGTGGCATGTGGGATCTTCCCGGACCGGGGCACAAACCTGTGTCCCCTGCATCGGCAGGCGGACTCTCAACCACTGCGCCACCTGGGAAGCCCCAAAGCTGTGTGATTTTTATCATAGTGACTATTTTTTCATTCTTGGGTAAAACATGCAAAGTAAATATTTTAATATGTTTCACCTTTATGATTACTGGTTTCAGGTCTTCCGGACATTTGTGATAGCATTTTGGAGAAATGGTTGAAGGAAGGTTTCATTAAACATAAACCTGATCAACTGACTGTTAACCAGTATGAACCTGGGCATGGTGAATATTTCTTCTTCTAAAATTCCAGTCATATATTTCATAACTAAGTGGGTTATATAACTCTCTAAGATCAAAGATGGTATTTTTTAGCTCGAACTGACTCTTAATTTGCTTATGTTTGTTACCTGTGTTGATTTCAATCCATTTGCAATTCTACGCTCAGTCTCTTGAGGAATTTGCATCTCTAAGTGTAAACAGACACAGTTGCTATTTGTGATTTTCTTTGTTCTCCCTCAACATTTTTTTTTAGAGAGGGAGAAGATTGCTTTAAAAACAAAGGAGGCATGTAAAGTGGAAGAAATCAAATAATTTACAGGTACATAGAAGAAGACTAACTGGTTGGATCATCATGCTCTTCTTTCTCTTCTGTTGAGAATGTGGAAGACAATTCTAGGATGATATTTTAGTAAAAAATCTTTAGGTTATTGATTTTTTGCACTTGTTAGCAGCATCTTCGTCTGATATTTGTACTAATCAAATTGAGGGTTTTATTAATGGCAGGACTTGTGGCGTTTTTTCCTTCTCTGCATTTATCAGGATGTTTTATGATAGCTTATTTACCTATCAGTCTTTCCATTGGTCTATAAGCTCCTTGAGGACAGAGATTGTGTCTTACTAGGTTTAGGTACTCTCACCATGTAGCAAGGTCCCTTTCAAGTAAGAGATACTCATTTAACATAGATTGAGAGACTGGTGGAAGAAGCCATATCTTAGTTATTGATAAGATTAGTCTTCACACCTGGCTGTTGTTTTTGTTCTACAGGTACTTGGGAATCCAGTATTCAGAGGTTAAAATGACTTTGTTAGTTATCTTTCACACTTCCTCTTGGGCTGGGATTGAGTAAATGTTCTAGTTAAGCAGTCACTCTCAAATCTTGATTTTACAGTCAGGTCACAATGGTGCTTTAACATGAAGTTATATTTTTAGTTTAGACTTAGTTTAATTTTATTCACATTGACCTTAAATGTTTCCTTTTAACTAAAATTACAGTATGTTCCTGTTTATCAAATGATGTTTTCACTCTAATACTATGAGGCTATATTTAGAGTTGTCTTAAATCTACTAAAAGGAAAAATGAAGTGACCTGTTATCCTATCTTCCATCTCAGGAATTCCTGCTCATGTTGACACGCATTCTGCGTTTGAGGATGAGATCGTTTCTCTCAGTTTGGGGTCAGAGGTAAATATTCAAACATTTTTATTAGCTATCAACAAATGCCTTACCTTATACAATGCCCTTTTCATAGGATTTCTCACATTTCTTAATCCAGGTGAATTAAGATTTAAAAATGAAATGTAAAGGCACCATTAACAGTTTCATTTCTTACAGACTGTGAAATTATCACAGTCTCTTCTTTTAGGTGTCCAAAGTTTTATCTATCAGTTCATCAGATGCCAGGAAAAGTCCTGTAAGTTAATTTTTACATTTTACTTTTAGAAGTTAAATAAAATCCAGACTTCCATTTTGCAATAATTTACTGTAGCAGCATTACCATCTAGTGGCTAAAGATAGTAGCTGCAGGCTATAGATAAAAGAAACAAAACTAAAATGTAAGTGTCTGGAATTGTGATAAACTTTTTCACATATAGTGTATGATTCAGTCCCTTCAACAACTTTGAGTAGTAGAGGGTAATGTCCTTATCTTTACAAATGAATAATAAGAGGTTCATGTTTATTCATTGACTTGTTTTTAATAGTTGTACTTTATTTGAACTGCTAAAGAAGCTATCAAAAGTCTGATTTAAAGCAATCCTTGCAAACTGCAGATAGAATTTTAGATAGAAATCAACTTAAAAGCTTTTGTACAGCAAAGGAAACCGTAAGCAAAATGAAAAGACAACCTCAGAATGGGAGGAAATATTTGCAAATGAAGCAACGGACAAAGGATTAATCTCCAAAATATACAAACAGCTCATGCAGCTCAATATAAAAAAAAAAAAACCCAATTAAAAAATGGGCAGAAGACATTTCACCAAAGAAGACATACAGATGGCCAAGAGGCACTTGAAAAGATGCTCAACATCTCTAATTATTAGAGAAATGCAAATCAAGACTACAATGAGGTATCACCTTACACTGGTTAGAATGGCCATCATCAAAAAATCTACAAGCAATAAATGCTGGAGAGGGTGTGGAGAAAAGGGAACCCTTTTGCACTGTTGGTGGGAATGTAAACTGATACAGCCACTGTGGAGAACAGTATGGAGGTTCCTTAAAAAACTAAAAATAGAACTATCATATGATCCAGCAATCCCACTACTGGGCATATACCCTGAGAAAACCATAATTGAAATGGACACATGTACCCCATTGTTCATTGCAGCACCGTTTACAGTAGCTAGGACATGGAAACAACCAAAATGTCCAATGACATTTCGAGATGTGATACATATGTACAATGGAGTATTATTCAGCCATAAAAAGGAACGAAATTGGGTAATTTGCAGAGATGTGGATGGACCTAGAGTCTGTCATACAGAGTGAAGTAAGCCAGAAAGGGAAAAACAAATATCGTATATTAACGCATATATGTAGAATCTAGAAAAACGGTACAGATGAACCTATTTGCAGGGCAGGAATAGAGATGTAGACATAGAGAACGGACATGTGTTCATGGGGGGGAGGGGAACGTGGGAAGAATTGGGAGATAAGGTTTGACATAAATACACTACCATGTGTAAAATAGATAGCTAGTGGGAACCTGCTGTATAGCTCAAGGAGCTCAGCTCGGTGTTCTGTGATGACCTAGATGGGTGGGATGGGGGTGGTGGGAGGGAGGTCCAAGAGGGAGGAGAGGACTCAGTGGTTAACAGTCTGCCTGCCAATGCAGGGGACATGGGTTCGAGCCCTGGTCTGGGAAGATCCCACATGCTGCGGAGCAGCTGGGCCCGTGTGCCACAACTACTGAGGCTGTGTGCTGCAACTACTGAAGCCTGTGCGCCTAGAGCCCATGCTCCGCAACAAGAGAAGCCACTGCAATGAGAAGCCCGTGTATTGCAACAAAGAATAGCCCCCGTTTGCTGCAACTAGAGAAAGCCCGCGCACAGCAACGAAGACCCAATGCAGCCAAAAATAAATAAATTTATTTTTAAAAAAGAGGGAGGAGATATAGATATACGTATAGCTGATTCACTTCATTGTACAGCAGAAACTAACACAACACTGCAAAGCAATTATACTCCAATTAAAAAAAAAGAGAAATCAGAATTTCAGATCTATAAGAATCTTTAAAATATGAGGTTGTTTCAAAATCTGATCTTGTTCCTGGATGCAAATACTGTTTACTAGTATTTTTTTGCATTTGCTTAGTTCTTATCACTAACTATAGTGCTTTGGCTTTTTAACTTTTGCTAAGCTTGTGTGATTATGTTGATAATGTGACTACAGAGCTAGTGTATTTGATGAGACAACCATCTTATCAACTACATGTGTGGATTCTTATTAAGTGCTTTCAAAAAATAATGAGGACAGGAAAGGAAAAGAGCTCTTCTTTGACTGGTTTATTTTAATTTTACCTCTTATCCTGGCTTGTAGCTTTAGGGGACCAGTAAAGAACATCTTTGTTTTTTCCTTCTGTGTAACCAATTGAGAAATGAAATGAAAGATAAATGAATATCAGACTGTCAACTTAACTACTGAGAAAACATGGAAGATCATGGCTTTGGATCTGTAGCCAAGTGGACTTGTTAATAATTCACCTATGAATTAGACATACTGTCCTTTACACTGGTACAACTGGAGACTTTTCCTATAGAGGCAGAGGCTGCCCCTATAACAGAGGACATGAGGAAGCATAAATTAGATTCTGCAAACCAGCGGGATTTGAGAAAGAGAGAGGAAAGGGCTCTTCCAAGCAGGTTTGGCTCCAGGCTAACCAATCAGCTGAGGTGCCTTCTCTCCTGGGGAGTTGGAAGTGAAGGAATGGAGAAGAGTGAGGTTTGTTCTTATTACTTTCACTCCTATAGAGATTCTCTCCATTCCTAGGGAAATAGAAAAATGGGGCCTAAGTGTTCCTCCAACACCCTAAAAGTTCATTATATAGTTGTTTTTTTCTGATGTGGACCAGTTTTAAAGTCTTTATTGAATTTGTGACAATATTGCTTCTGTTTTATGTTCCCGTTTTTTGGCCGCGAGGCATGTGGGATCTTAGCTCCCCCTGACCAGGGATCGAACCCGTACCCCCTGCACTGGAAGGTGAAGTCTTAACCACTGGACCACCAGGGAAGTCCCATTATATAGTTTTTATTTTTTTAACAGACCTTTATCGGGGTATAATTGCTTCACAGTACTGTGTTAGCTTCTGTTGTACAACAAAGTGAGTCAACCATATGCATACATATATCCCCATATCCCTTCCCTCTTGAGCCTCCCTTCCACCCTCCCTATCTCATGTCTCTGGGTCATTGCGAAGCACCTACCTGATCTCCCTGTGCTATGCTGCTGCTTCCCAGTAGCTATTTACATTTGGTAGTGTATACATGTCGACGCTACTCTCACTTCGCCCCAGCTTTCCCCTCCCCTCCCCCATGTCCTCAAGTCCATTCTCTATGTCTACGTATTTATTCCTGCCTTGCCACTAGGTTCATCAGTACCTTTTTTTTTTCCTTTAGATTCCACATATATGTGTTATCATACGGTATTTGTTTTTCTCTTTCTGACTTGCTTCACCCTGTATGACAGACTCTAGGTCCATCCACCTCACTACAAATAACTCAGTTTTGTTTCTTTTTATGGCTGAGTAATATTCCATTGTATATATGTGCCACATGTTCTTTATCCATTCATCTGTCAATGGACAGTTAGGTTGGTTACATGTCCTGGCTATTGTAAATAGTGCTGCAATGAACATTGTGGTGCATGTCTCTTTTTGCATTATGGTTTTCTCAGGGTATATGCTCAGTAGTGGGATTGCTGGGTCATATGGTAGTTCTATATTTAGTTTTTTAAGAAACTTCCATACTGTTCTCCATAGTGGCTGTATCAGTTTACATTCCCACCAACAGTGGAGGAGGCTTCACTTTTCACCACACCCTTTCCACCATTTATTGTTTCTAGATTTTTTGATAATGGCCATTGTGACTGGTGTGAGGTGATACCTCATTGTAGTCTTGGTTTGCATTTCTCTAATAATTAGTGATGTTGAGCATCTTTTCATGTGCCTCTTGGCCATCTGTATGTCTTCTTTGGTGAGATGTCTATTTAGGTCTTTCACCCATTTTTTAATTGAATTGTTTGTTTTTTTGATATTGAGCTCCATGAACTGTTTGTATATTTTGGAGATTAATCCTTTGTCCATTGGTTCATTTGCAAATATTTCCTCCCATTCTGAGGGTTGTCTTTTCGTCTTGTTTATGGTTTCCTTTTCTGTGCAAAAGCTTTTAAGTTTCATTAGGTCCCATTTGTTTATTCTTGTTTTTATTTACATTTCTCTAGGAGGTGGGTCAAAAAAGATCTTGCTGTGATTTATGTCATAGAGTGTTCTACCTATATTTTCCTCTGAGAGTTTTATAGTGTCTGGTCTTACATTTAGGTCTTTAATCCATTTTGAGTTTATTTTTGTGTATGGTGTTGGGGAGTGTTCTAATTTCATTCTTTTACATGTAGCTGTCCAGTTTTCCCGGCACTTATTGAAGAGGCTATCTTTTCTGCACTATATGTTCTTGCCTCCTTTATCATGAATTAGGTGACCATATGTGTGTGGGTTTATCTCTGCACTGTCTATCCTTTACCATTGATCTATATTTCTGTTTTTGTGCCAGTACCATACTGTCTTGATTAATGTGGCTTTGTAGTATAGTTTGAAATCGGGAGCTTGATTCCTCCAACTCCGTTTTTCTTTGTCGGGGTCTTTTGTGTCCATATGAATTGTAAAATTTTTTGTTCTAATTCTGTGAAGAATGCCCTTGGTAGTTTGATAGGGATTGCATTGAATCTGTAGATTGCTTTGGGTAGTATTGTCATTTTCACAATATTGATTCTTCCATTCCAAGAATATGATGTATTTCTCCATCTGTTTATGTCATCTTTGATTTCTTTCATCATGTGTTATAGTTTTCTCAGTAAAAGTCTTTTGCCTCCTTAGGTAGGTTTATTCCTAGGTATTTTATTCTTTTTGTTGTGATGGTAAATGGGAGTGTTTCCTTAATTTATATTTTTGATTTTTTTGTTGTTAGTGTATAGGAATGCCAGCGATTTCTGTGCATTAATTTTGTATCCTGAAACCTTACCAATTTCGTTGATTAGTTCTAGTAGTTTTCTGGTTGCATCTTTAGGACTCTATGTATAGTATCATATCATCTGCAAACAGTGACAGTTTTGCTTCTTCTTTCCAATTTGTATTCCTTTTATTTCTTTTTCTTCTCTGATTGCCATGGCTAGGACTTCCAAAACTATGTTGAATTAGAGTGGTGAGAGTGGACATCCTTGTCTTGTTGCTGATCTTAGTGGAAATACTTTCAGTTTTTCACCATTGCTTATGCTGTTTGCTGTGGATTGGTCATATATGGCCTTTATTATGTTGAGGTAGGTTCCCTCTATGCCCATTTTCTGGAGAGTTTTTATCATAAATGGGTGTTGAATTTTGTCAAAAGCTTTTCTGCATCTATTGAGATGATCATACGGTTTTTATTCCTTAATTTGTTAGTATGGTGTATCACATTGATTGATTTGTATATATTGAAGAATCCTTGCACCCATGGGATAAATCCTGCTTGATCATGGTGTATGATCCTTTTATTATGTTGTTGGATTCTGTTTGCTAGTATTTTGTTCAAGATTTCTGCATCTATGTTCATCAGTGATATTGATCTATAATTTTCTTTTTTTGTGATATCTTTTTCTGGTTTTGGTATCAGGGTGATGGTGGCTTCATATAATGAATTTGGGAGTGTTCCTCCCTCTGCAATTTTTTGGAAGAGTTTGAGAAGGATGGGTGTTAACTCTTATCTAAATGTTTGATGGAATTCGCCTTTGAAGCCATCTGGTCTTGGACTTTTGTTTGTTGGAAAATTTTTAATTATGGTTTCAATATCATTACTTGTGATAGGTCTGTTTATATTTTCTAATTCTTCCTGGTTCAGTCTTGGAAAATTGTACCTTTCCAAGAATTTGTCCATTTCTTCGTGGTTGTCCATTTTATTGGCATATAGTTGTTTGTAGTAGTCTCTTATAATCCTTTGTATTTCTATGGTGTCAAATGTGATTTCTCCTTTTTCATTTCTAATTTTATTGATTTGCGTCCTCTCCCTTTTTTCTTGATGAGTCTGGCTTTATCAATGTTGTTTATCTTCTCAAAGAACCAGCTTTTAGTGTTATTGATCTTTGCTATTGTTTTCTTCATTTCTATTTCATTTATTTCTGCTCTGATCTTTATGATTTCTTTCCTTCTACTGCCTTTGGGTTTTCTTTGTTCTTCTTTCTCTAGTTGCTTTCGGTGTAGGGTGAGAGTGTTTATTTGAGATTTTTCTTGTTTCTTGAGGTGATATTGAATTGCTATAAACTTCCCTCTTAGAACTGATTTTGCTGTGTCCCAAAGGTTTTGGGTTGTTGTGTTTTCATTGTCATTTGTTTCTATGTATTTTTTTATTTCTTCTTTGATTTCTTCAGTGATCTCTTGGTTATTTAGTAGTGCACTGTTTAGCCTCCATGTATTTATGTTTTTTACAGTTTTTTTCCTGTAATCGATTTCCAATCTCATAACGTTGTGGTCAGAAAAGATGCTGCATACGATTTCAATTTTCTTAAATTTTCAGAGGCTTGATTTGTGTCCCAAGATGGGATCTATCCTGGAGAATGTTCCATGTGCACTTGAGAAGCAAGTGTATTCTGCCACTTTTGGGTGGAATGTTCTATAAATATCAATTAAATCTATCTGGTATATTGTGTCATTTAAAGCTTGTGTTTCCTTATTTATTTTATGTTTGGATGATCTGTCCATTGGTGTAAGTGGGGTGTTAAAGTCCCCCACTATTATTGTGTTACTGTCTATTTCCCCTTTCATGGTTGTTAGCATTTGCCTTATGTATTGAGGTGCTCCTATGTTGGGTGCATAAACAGTTACAATTGTTACATCTTCTTTTTTAGATTAATCTCTTGATCATTATGTAGTGTCCTTCCTTATCTCTTGTAACAGTCTTTATTTTATAGTCTATTTTATCTGATACGAGTATTGCTACTCCAGCTTTCTTTTGATTTCCATTTGCATGGAATATCTTTTTTCATCCCTTCACTTTCAGTCTTTATGTGTCCCTAGGTCTGAAGTGGGTCTCTTGTAGACAGCGTATATGGGTCTTGTTTTTTGTATCCATTCAGCCAGTCTGTGTCTTTTTTGGGGGGCCTTTCATCTATTTACATTCAAGGTTATTGACATGTAAGTTCCTATTACCATTTTCTTAATTGTTTTGGGCTTGTTTTTGTGGGTCCTTTTCTTCTCTTGTGTTTCCCACCTAGAGAAGTTTCTATAGCATTTGTTGTAAAGCTGGTTTGGTGGTGCTGAATTCTCTTAGCTTTTGCTTTTCTGAAAAGCTTTTGACTTCTCCATCGAATCTGAATGAGATCCTTGCTGGGTAGAGTAATCTTGGTTGTAGGTTTTTCTCTTTCATCACTTTAAGTATATCCTGCCACTCCTTTCTGCCTGCAGAGTTTATGCTGAAAAATCTGCTGATAACCTTATTGGGATTCCTTTGCATGTTATGTATTGTTTTTCCCTTGCTGCTTTTAATATTTTTTCTTTGAATTTAATTTTTCTTAGTTTCATTAATATGTGTCTTGGTGTGTTTCTCCTAGGGTTTATCCTGTATGGACTCTCTGTGCTTCCTGGACTTGGGTGACTATTTCCTTTCCCGTGTTAGGGAAGTTTTCGACTATAATCTCTTCAAATATTTTCTCAGACCCTTTCTTTTCCTCTTCTTCTGGGAACCTATAAGTTGAATGTTGGTGCATTTAGTGTTGTCCCAGAGGTCTCTGAGATTGTCTTCAATTCTTTTCATTCTTTTTTCTTTATTCTGCTCCTTGGCAGTTATTTCCACCATTTTGTCTTCCAGCTCACTTATTCGTTCTTCTACCTCAGTTATTCTGTTATTGATTCCGTCTAGTGTATTTTTCATTTCAGTTATTATGTTTTTCATCTCTGTTTTTCTGTCCTTTAATTCTTCTAGATCTTTGTTAAACATTCTTGTATTTTCTCAATCCGTGTCTCCATTCTATTTCTGAGATTCTAGATCATGTTTACTATCATTACTCTGAATTCCTTTTCAGGTAGATTGCCTATTTCCTCTTCATTTATTTGGTCTTGTAGGTTTTTACCTTGCCCCTTCATCTGTGACATATTGTTTTGCTCTCTCATTTTTTTTTCCTTTTTTTAATGAGTGTGATTGTGTTCCTGTCTTCCTAGTTGTTTGGCCTGTGGCTTCTAACACTGCAGTTTGTAGGCTGTTGGGTAGAGCTGGGTCTTGGTGCTAAGGTGAGGACCTCTGGGAGACCTCACTCTGATGAATATTCCCTGGGGTCTGAGGTTCTCTGTTAGTCCAGTGGTTTGGACTCAGAGCTCCCACTGCAGGAGCTTTGGCCCAACCCCTGGCTCATGAACCAAGATCCTGCAAGTTCTGCGGGATGGTAAAAAAAAGGAAGAGAAAAGGTGGGAAAGGCCTTGGCTGTGGAGGGTGGGGCCGAAGCAGGGGTGATGTTTGGGCAGTGGGTGGGCCTATGTTTAGGACCAACAGGGCTGGGAAAGGCTGTGGTGGGGTGGGGGGTGGGGCTTAAGCTCAACAGAACAGAAGGGGCTCAGGAGTGCCTCCTGCCCCTGGTCTCAGAGAGTGGGGGACCCTGCCCTGGGAGCCCAGCAGGCTTCCTGGGCTTGAGTGGGCGGGGCAAACGCCCTCCACTCCTCTCCTGCTCCTCCGGTCCTGGAGGCCCCTTTCCACCTGCCTCTGCTGATCTCCCCGGCCTCCCTCATATGCCCCCAGGGCCCGTGAAGCCTGGAGGGGGCTTTGGAGGGCAGGGGACTGGCCTGGGAGGTCAGCAGGCTCCCCGTGCCCAAGTGGGAGGGGCAAATGCCCTCTGCTCCTTTCCTGCTCCTCTGGTCCTGAGGGCTCCTTCTGCCTGCCTATCCTTCTCTCCCGACTTCCCTCCTACTCCCCTAGGACAAACCCAGCCTGGAGGGGACCTCTGAGGGCATAGGACCCGGCCTGAGAACCGGGCAGACTTCTCCAGCCAATGTGGTAGGGGAAATGCTGGGCCCACTCCCCCCTGATCCGAGCCCCTGAGGGTCCCTCCAGGCATGGGAACCCCTCTCCCCTCTCAGCCACCCCTCAGCGGTGCCGGTCCTGTCCAAACTCCACTTCTCCCCGCCTCAGTTCCCCCACATCCTACCATCCTCCTTGGGTGTTAGGCTCCCCGAGCAGAGTCTGGCAGGCGCCCCAGTTATGGGGAGACGTGAACTCTGCATCTTCCCACACCGCCATCTTGACTCTGCCCCCCTCTATAGTTTTTAATTAAAACTTGTAAAGAGGGGAAAACTTACCTCGAGTTGCACTGAAAATCTGCTGTAATTGTTATCTCCATTTGGTGTCTCTGGAAGCATATACTTTTTTTTTCCAGTTTTTTTTTTTAAAATTGAAGTATAATTGACTTACAGTATTATATTAGTTTCAGGTGTACAGGATAGAAATTTGATACTTTTATACATTGTAAGAGGATTACCACGATAAGCCTAGTTGCCATATGTTGCGATACAGAATATAGTCAATAATATTGTAATGCTGTACATTATATCCCCGTGACCAATTTATTTTGTAAGTTTGGGAGTTTGTACCTCCTAATCTCCCTAACCTATTTCACTCATCCTTCCATCGTCCTCCCCATTGGAACCACTAGTTCTCTGTATCTGAGTCTGCTTCTGTTTTGTTATGTTTTTTTTAGATTCCACATATAAGTGAGATCATAACATCTTACAGAAAAAACCGGAACAAACTTTTTTGGCCAACCCAATGTTTGTCTTTCTTGTCTGACTTATTTCACTTAGTATAATGCACTCTAGGTTCATCCCTGTTGTCGCAAATGGCAAAATTTCCTCCTTTTTTATGGCTGAATAATGTGTGTGTGTGTGTGTGTGTGTGTGTGTATCTCACATTTTCTTCATCCATTAATGGACATTTAGGTTGCTTCCATGTCTTGGCTGTTGTAAATAATGCACATGAGGGAGCACATATCTTTTCAAGTTAGTGTTTATTCCTTTGAATAAATACCCAGAAGCGGAATTGTTGGATCATATAGTAGTTCTATTTTTAATTTTTTGAGGAACTTTCATACTGTTTTCCTTAGTGGCTGAACCAATTTACATTCCTACCAACAGCATGCAAGGTTGCATTTTTCCCATATCCATGCCAACACTTGTTATTTCTTTTTGATAATCGCCATTCTGACAGGTGTGAGGTGATACCTCATTGTGTAGCAATCACCTATTCTATGCTAGGCCTGAGGTAGGTACTATAGTAAGTTTTTCCTTATGAGGAATAGCCAGGTCCTCAGGAATAGATATACATGCGACTACTATTGTTCTTGTTGTGCTAGCTGTCTTATTTGGGTTATCTGTGTATATGAATCTGGTGATTTATTTTGCTTAAGGAGGAAAGCCCAGGACATAAATAAATGGAATTTAGGAAGCCTTCTCTCCAAAAATGTACGATACACCACCTATATTTTCAAATAAATTATTTATGATGAACTTATTCATTCATTTATTCACCCCAAAATATTTGTGGAATATAATCTACTAGACAGAATCTAACAAATAAATGAGGATAAAATCCAAAAAATTTTTATTTAAGCTAAAATGTTTCATTACCTATGTAGCCTTATCATGTACAAAGGAAAACTTAATTTTACTGAGGTGGTTTGTGACTGATCTTGCTTTGAGAGTCCTTATTTGGATGGTGGTGGATTTCACTTCACAGTACCTGCAAACAAATGAAGCCACAGTGTGATAAATGAGAGCTGATAGCAAGTGGTCTCAGTGCAAACACATAAGCATGATCATATTATCTCATAGGTGTTTAAGCTATTGAATATTCAGTGATGGCTAAAGTGCCTCTAATTGGGCATCTGTTCATTTTCAAGCTTATTTTTCTGTTATGCAATGTATATTTTGCTCTCTTTTATGGCATTTGGCAATGTGCTTAGACCATTAAACTAAAAGATGCCTTTTCTTTTAATTTTACATTCCTCTTGAGCTCAGCCATATAAAACCATTGAAAAATCATCTGTATTTGGGGGTGAAGAGGAAGAGAGGGCAGAATCTATTATTCAGCTGTTGAGACCTAGTTTTGTAATGTAGAGTTGTGTTTGAAAGGTGGAATTTGCTGACGTTGTGCTCTAGAGTAGATTTGTTTGTGGTGTTTTCTTTTAAACTTTTAATCGGATCTAATTTTCCTTGTTTCACATAGGCAATACTGTAGACAAGTTCCCAGGTATGTTCCCTAAATGTATTCATGGTATCTGATCAACTAGGAAAGTTTTCACGCTAGAAACATGAAATGATGCTCAGCTTCTTACACCCTCTCTCAGAAGCAGTGAGAAATAAGTTCCTTGGGCCCCAATGGTATTTAGCTGCTGCATCTACTACTTGCAGATCACTGTTATATGCCGTAAGGTACCATCTCAACTTCATGTATGAGATCTTTTTCCCCCTCTTGATAAGACTGTTAAGGCCTGTACTTTAGAAAATTGCTTCTGACTGTAGGACAAGGGAGCAGAGCTCGTTTTCTTTCTTTAGTCATTTTTACATGGGAGGTCCTATGTCCTCTGCATTGATTCCAGAGTGTGTTGTTACTGCCATTATCTCCTTCCTTTGAGTTTCACAAGACTTGGTAATCTTGAGATTCCAGTTTTCAAAGAATTTAGCAAATGAATTCATGGCTCCTAGTGTTGGGAAACTGGTTTGTTGTGGTCCTTGATTTTAACTTTTCTTAAAGGATGGAAACTAAGCAGACTTATGTAGTATAGGTAGGAGATTTAAAGGTCACTGACAGCAGCTGTTGGTCTCCAACATATCCTAGGCAAAATTCCTATTAATTCCTCTGCTTTGGAAAAATATGGTATACCACAAGCTTCTCTTTCAGCTACTTTTCAGCTTAGGAAAGTATACTTCTGGGAGTGTCATCTTTTGTAGAAGGACAAAAAGTTATATTTGTTTTACTAAAAATGTTCAGGGTTGCTCTTCTCCCTCACAGTGGACTAATTATCTCATGATATGGTGGGATTCTGTATTTATAAATCCAGGGAACGTATGTTAACAGACATTTTTGATATTGTTGTATTTCTTCCTTTGTAAGTAGTTTGTAGCTTCAGTCTTGTATCCTTGCAGTTGTGTCTGTCTCCCTTTTTCCTCTTCTCCTTTCTCACGTGTCCAAACATAGCAGACATGGCCATGATGAGGTATGTGGAATCACTTGTTTGCTGTTTAAAATAAAAAGCAAACTTACTTCATTTTGTTACTGAGCCAAACTTGGGTCTGCTTGCCCGCTTGCAGTAAAGCCAATCTACTGACACTGGATTGTGGTGAGGGAAAGGGCAGCATTTATTGTAAAGGTGCCAATACAAGGAGGATGGGTGGCTCATGCTCTAAAACCCTAAAGTCTCCGAAGGGTTTCAGAAAAGCTTTTTTAAAGGCAAGGTGAGGGAGGGGTGTCCCAGGATATGTGATCAGCTTCTGCACAGTTCTCTGATTGATTGATGGTGAGCAATCCTTAGGTGCCAGATGGTTTGGAGGCTACGTGCTCATAATCATTAAGTAATTTCTTCCTTTGGTGGTGGTTTTAGCATGTAAAAAACTCAGGAAATATGCGTCAGATACTATTATCTTGGTACTTCAGAGAGGAGCTAAGGCAGACGATATGGGGGAGGGGTCTGTCCCAGGAAGACCCCATAGGGTCCTGCTCAGTTACAGGTGGGTCCAGTTAGGGCAACTTAGATTTGGCAGGCTATGGGAAACAGGTGGACTTCTTTCTAGTCTGCTAAATTCTCAGGTATGAAATATTTTCTCCAGCTAAATATAGTCACTTCTGTCCTCTCAGCTTTCATCATTCTGTATAAATCACACATTATTCTTTACCTCTTATTGTCTCTTGTTGATATACCCTCAAGGGTTTCAAAAGGTTAAAGGTCTCAGCCTATTTTTAACCAGTAAGGATCAGGATTAAGTTTGTCTTCTTTCTCAGAAGTGTTCCCAGTAGCAATATATTTTTTCATTTTCCTGTTTAGCCAACATGGAGGAGATCTGTTTCATGTACTTTCTGTTATGCATCTTATCTTTTTTTTCTTTTCTTTTTTTTTTTTTGGCTGTGCCATGCGGCATGTAGGATCTTAGTTCCCCGACCAGGGATTGAACCTGTGCCCCCTGCATTGGGAGCCCGGAGTCTTAACCACTGGACCGCCAGGGAAGTCCCTGCATCTTATCTTTATTTGAGTAAATACTTGAGTGATAGGTGTGTCTGGGTTTTTTTTTCTGTTGTATTTTGGTTGCGTTAAAGGTTTTATAAGATCAGAATGTCTAGGATTTTTTGTTTGTTTGCTTTGAACTGAACATTATCCTCAGTCATGCCCCATTGTTGCAGGAGAAGGGGGTGTGAGAGAATGGTCATGTCCCAGGTCTTGGGTGAGTTCCTGGGATGAGCTACCAAGTGAGGATTCTTGGCTTCACGTAGGAAAGAATTCTAGGGCGAGCCATAGTAAATGAAGGTTTGTTTAGAGAGAGACACATTCCATAGACAGAATGCAGTCAGTCTCAGAAGGTGAGACCGGGGTCCCAGGCTGTGGGGGTGGTTAGTTTTTAATGGGCTGGGTAATTACATATGCTAACGAGTGGGAGGAATATTCTAACTGTTTTGGAGAAGGGATGGAGATTTCCAGGAACTGGGCCACAGCCCACTTTTTGGCCTTTTGTGGTCAGCCTGGGAACCATCATTGTGCCTATGGGTGTGTCATTTCGCATGCTAATGTGTTACAATAAGCTAATGCATTATAATAAGGCTCAAGGTCTACTGGAAGTCAAATCTTCTGCCATCTCGGGCCTAATTAGGCGGATTAGTTTTTATTGTATCCTCAATGGCTGTGTCATTCTTTTAATGATTTTGCCCTGCCCCCTTCTCTCCTGTCTTACCATGAGCTTGCTGGGAACTTGATCTTTATTGACTCTGCCATCTCAGAAAATAAAGAATATAGGTAAAGCCAAAAAGAATAATTGGAAAAAGCTCCTGTGGAACAAAGCTGTCACAGGGCAGAATGATTCAGCAGTTGCTGGCAAGCATTATTTATTGTGAATCCTTAGTGAATTTTTGAAAAAAATCTTTTTTTTTTTTTTGGCCTTTAACAAGCATTATATATTTTTAAAATTTATTTGTTTATTTTTGGCTGTGTTGCTGCGCATAGGCTTTCTCTAGTTGCAGTGAGTGAGGACTACTCTTCATTGTGGTGCATGGGCTTCTCATTTTGGTGGCTTCTCTTGTTGCAGAGCATGGGCTCTAGGCATGTGGGCTTCAGTAGTTGTGGCACGTAGGCTCAGTAGTTGTGGCTCACGGGCTCTAGAGCGCAGGCTCAGTAGTTGTGGTGCACAGGCTTAGCTGCTCCACGGCATGTGGGATCTTCCCGGACCAGGGATCGAACCCATGGCCCCTGCATTGGCAGGCAGATTCTTAACCATTGCGCCACCAGGGAAGTCCCACAAGCATTATATTTCAGATACAGATACTGTGATGATATTGATAATACTTTATTTTTATGATGGAATATTTTAAGGAAAATTTGATTTTCATAGAAAATGTACATTTAATTTTATAAATAAGAGTCATTTCCTTAAATTCACAAAAACTCCCCAGAGAGGGGAGAGGGTCTGGAAATGGAGTTAATAATTAATCATGCCTACATGAGGAAGCCTCCATAAAAATCCCAGTAGTATAGAGATATTCCAGGTTGATGAACACGTGGAGGTGCTGGGAGAGTGGTGTGCCCAGAGAGGGCATGGATGTTCTGTACTCCTTACCTTGTCCTATACATCTCTTGCATCTGATGTTCATCTGTATGCTTTATCATATCCTTTTATAATAAACTGATAAACAGTAAGTAAACTGTCTTCCTGAGTTCTGTGAGCTTCTCTAGTAAATCAATAATAATCATCAATTATAATCATTAATAAGTATTCTGTACATTTTCTAACATAATTCCCATAACATTTGGATTATTTGGTAGTGTATTTTTCTTCCTTGAAACTTGGCTTTTATATTTCAGCACAAATGTTTCCACATTAATTAGTGTCATGTTTGTATTTGTCTTGTCAGTTCTAATCATTTGTTTAAACTGAGATTTCCCTATTTTAAAATCATTACTCTGTTGATAGGAGGGGATGTGTTTGAATTTCACAAATATATATGTATTTTGTATTTTTAAAACATGTGGAATATTAATTAGCCAGAAACTGTAATCTCTAGGTGGGCAGAGAATATGTCTCTTATTCACCATTGGAGTCTTTGATGCCTCACACAGTGATTAATAAATATTTGTCTAATGAATGAGTTATAGTCTAGTCTCTCAGAATATTTTCCCATCAAGAGTTTTCACCCAGACAGTTTTCATTCCTTTAAGCCACAACTGATCATCTCTAATAATGTAATTAATAAATACGCTATTATTTTTTCTTATGTGTGGACCTTAGTGTCTATTCAGAAAATTGAAGCCTATATATAATGGCTTAAAAATGGGCCACAGTGGGGTTTTCTCCCCTTTTCCTAACATTTTATTATGAAAATTTTCACACCGAAAAGTTAGTATTATACAGTAAATACCTATATACTCACCACCTGATGCTACAGTTAACATTTTAATATACTTGCTTTATTAAATATCTGTTCATCTAACCACCCTCTGTCTGTCTGTCAGTCCATCTTCTTTTATTTATACGTTTCAGGGAAGTTTCATTTCACACCCAAAACTTCAGAATTTATCTACAGTGTTTATAAAATAGTATGCTTTTGGAGTATGACTATTTGAAATTATATGTCATCATTTGGAACAGATAATTGTTTGGAAAATTAAATTCTATCATCTTACTTTATTTTCCATACTTAGATTGGAATGGCAGATGAGAAAGGGAAAAAACCAGCTTAGATCTGTATAATTTTGTATAGTTTACAAAGAATTTTCATGTGTATTGTCTAATTTGATCCAATATTATTATTAATAATAGTAGGTAACAGTTACTGAATGCTTTCTTTGGTGCCAGGTACTGTGCCAAGTTTACCTTTAATGAAGGTACTATGCTAAATTATATTATCCCACTGATATTTGGTTGTCATATTTATTTTTCAGATGGATTGATTTGTTCATTTTAAATATTTTTCAGCCCTGTCACACGCCTTTTTAAAATTCACATTTGTTAGCTGTTTAGACTGAAGTCATCAGTGTTTGGGTTCCTGAGCACAAAAATATTTTCTTGGCTGTTGTACCTTTATATGTTGCTATTTATAATATTTGATCGTAATTTAGGAAGAATTGCGGAAAATCCTCCTGTGTTCTTTGTTTATCTCTTGTAAATCAGTCTCTAAAATCCAAAATGTTGCATGACTTTAAAGACAAATGGATTATATGAGAATCTGCATCTAATAGTTACTTCCCCTTATATTATGAATTATTAATATTTCTATGAATAATAATAGTGTTTTTTGTATTTATGATGTGCCAGATACTGTAATTTATATCCACTTAACAGTCCTGTAAGAGTTGAGGAAACTGGACACAGAAGGGTTAAATGACTTGTCCTGAATCATATGGCCAGTAAATGAAAAATCCAGGATATGAATGTTTCAGCTCCTAAGTCCTTGTGTTTGACCACTACCCTAGTGTTTTGCATAGTATATGTGTGTTCCTCAGACCATCCGCATCATAATTTCCTTAGGTGACTGTTAGAAGTGCAGATTCCTGAGCCTCATGATACATCTACTGAGTCTCTCTGTGGATTAAATATGTTTTTTAGTCATTCAGTTGATTCTTATGTACACTAAAGTTTGAGAACCTCTGTGCTATGCCATCCTATAAGCATTACCATGTTTTAATCTCTATTAGCCTAGAAAGATAGCCAGAATCATTCTTATTCTTGGAGTACATGACATTTTGGATTGATCTTTATGCTTTTGTCTTTACTTCAAGATTGTCATGGATTTTAAGCACCCAGATGGTGTCACAGTGCCTGTTATGCTGCCTTGTAGGAGTTTGCTGGTGATGACAGGAGAATCTAGATACCTTTGGACCCATGGGTATGTACTGAAATGACCTTGATGACAGGATACCTTTTGCTCTGTGGGAGTTCTCATTCTTTTCTTCCTGAGCCACCAGAACCATGCTCCAGGCTTGCACATTGAGGCTTCTGGGTTTAAAACCCCAGGGACATCTATGGCTTTTTTTAAACTTTTTATTTTGAAAAAAATTCAAATTTAAAGAAAAGTTGTAAGCATAGTATGGTTAATTCCCTTCACCTTTCACATAGATTTACAAATTGTGAATATTTTGCTATGCGTTTTCTCTCTCACATGTTATCATTATTATTATTTTTGCTGAATCATTTGAGAGTAAGTTGCAGCCATCATGACTCTTTACCCTTACATGCTTCATTGCATATTTTTATTTTTTAATTTTTTTAATTTATAAATTTTTTTTAATTTATTTTTTTTTAGAAGGTGTTGGGGGTAGGAGTTTATTAATTTTATTTATTTATTTTTGCTGTGTTGGGTCTTCGTTTCTGTGCGAGGGCTTTCTCTAGTTGTGGCAAGCAGGGGCCACTCTTCATCGTGGTGCACGGGCCTCTCACTATCGCGGCCTCTCTTGTTGCGGAGCACAGGCTCAGTAGTTGTGGCTCACAGGCCTAGTTGCTCCGCGGCATGTGGGATCTTCCCAGACCAGGGCTCGAACCCATGTCCCCTGCATTAGCAGGCAGATTCTCAACCACTGCGCCACCAGGGAAGCCCATTCATTGCATATTTTTAAAGAGCAAGGACATTGTCTGTATCAGGGGTTGGCAAACAATGGCTCGTGAGTCAAATTCAGCCCTTATTTTTACAAAGCTCTTGAGCTAAAACTGGTTTTACATTTTTAAGGGGTTGTAAAGAACAAAACCAAAAAAGAATATGTGGTAGAGACTGTATGTGGCTCTCTGTGCCTGTAATATTTACTATCTGGCCCTGTTATAGAAAAAGTTTGCCAGCCCCTGTTTTATGAAACTGCAGTGTAAGCCTCAAATTCAGGAAATTCAACATTGTAAAATACTTTTATCATACTCTTATACAATCCATCATGAAATTGTGCTAGTTGTACTTTATAGTATTGTCAAAGAAAAACCAGACCCTGACAGTAGTTAAAGCAGCAAAACCAGATTTTACTCAGGAACTATTGCAACAGGGGAAAAGAGACCTCAGTATAGGAGTGGGCTCAATTTGAATACAAAAAGGAGAAATGGAGTTTTATAGGCAAGGAGTCTGGGATTGGGAATGGGGCAGTGTGGGTGGATAGAAAACTACTAAGAGGAAACATCAGTGGTAAGGGGGAATTCTGGCTAAACCAACCATAAGATTCTTGCTGAAGGCAGGCCAGGACGATCAGACATCACCTGGGGGAAAGATGCGGGTAAGGAATTTGGTCAGATACCAAGAATGATCAGATATCGAGGGTGGGGGATTCGGGCTAAACTGACTTAGCAGGATTCTTGCTAAAATGGGGCTAGATCTAGAACATACCCAAGGATAGGGCCTATTTGGGCTCAGAGGAACCTGAGTAAAGTTTGGTCACGGAGAGAATCTGTCAGTACCTCTTGGTAAGTTTTCCCTCTGATCTAGGATTTGGCCCATTAACCTGCATTACACTTAGTTGTCAATTCTCTTTAGTCTTCTTTAATTTGAAACAATTCCTCAACTTTTCTTTGTCTTTCATGACATTTATGCTTTTAAGAAGGCCAGTTGTTTTACAGAATGACCCTCAATTTGAGTTTGTTCGATTGAATCTAATCTGAAAGAAATGGGTTATTCACTTTTGGCAGGAATGAATCCTTAGCCTTTTGAGGTGGAAGCATCACACTGCTAAAATTTACATATATTGTCACTTAAAATACTTCTGAGCTCTGTACTTATTAATACTGCCATGGTTGGAGATTTTAGCTGATGCATTTTTATAAAAATTCAAGGAAGTGAACATGTAAATGAATTTGTAACCTGTCTTAAATGAGCCATAAAAACAGATGGCCTGATTTTGTGCACTAAGGATTAAATTTGCCTGATTTCTTTTTCACAGCCATTTAAAATATTTTTAACTTTCAGTAATTTAAAAGGGTGATGTGATCTAGTGGTGTTTAAAGTATTCCTGTAATTTTGAGAATATTCACATTTTCTTTTGTTTTAGGTTCAAGGATTTTTACTATTGGTACCATTTAAACTTAAGAGTAATAGCAGTACAACAAATACAAAATAAGAAATTACTTTCTATAGGCCTATGTTATGAAAATATTTTAATTTGTTCTGGGTAATAGTATAGATTACTTCTCCTAAACATCATCTTCATCAGATTATTTTCTTTTTAAATGTTAGGAATAGGATCTCTGGAAGATTGACTTGCAGGTTAATATTTATTTTTAAACCTTTCTCTAGAATCAAAATTTTCTATAATAATTTCAGGGGAAAAAGAACCTTCAGTATTATTTTTAAAGGCTTCCACTGACACCCGTTATCTGTAATGTGATTTGTGTGTGTGTGTGTGTGTGTCAAGAAGAGAGAGAGAAGGAGGGAGAGAAGGGAAGGGAAGACACACAGAAACAGGAACAGAGACTGACCAAACAAATGGTATATCAACTACTGACGGGTTCCTTGGAATCTGGATGGAAGGGAAGATAAATTGAAAAAGCACATTTAGTGCACTTAAAAATACATATAAACTATAGAAATAAACCTTGATTAAAAATATTTTGATCTCTGTGCTAAAAAAGCACTAGAAAGCACTACTGAAGAAGGTTGTTGATTAACGCGGCCAATTCCAAATACTTTTAATTTGATATATAGTTTACTATTCTAGCCAGCAGGCCCTAAATCAAATATGGCAAACTGGCAACACATGGGTCAAATATAGCAGTCAGGCTGTTTGGCTGGTGTGGTAGTGCTCAATGTTGTGGCATTTTAAAAAATTGGTTACACGTGAAAATTAGGAGCTTTTACACAAGAATCTGAATTTTCAGCTTCTTTTGAAAATTGAGAAGATCTGAAACCACAGTATCTTTTGGCAGCAGTAGCTGAGACTATCAATGGCCTTCTATAGGTGAGACCTACATTTTCAGATTCTCTAGAGTTCCTACCACTTTCTATAACTCCTTGAACTACGGCTGAGTATCAGTTGTCATTTATCACTGTGCTTGTACTGTTGTTTTTATCTTATAACAGAGTTAAGTGAAAATTATATATTTCTTAAACTCATGTCTGTTTTAAAAGTGGGGAAAAAAGGTAGAATGAGCAGGAACATGTGTTTTAAGAAAAATGGAAGAGAACACTGTTTTTTTAAATGAAGACAATTCCTATGTTTTTAATGGCAAACAATATATTTCTAAACAAATCTACCTGCTTCACTCATTTATGTTAGTTGACTAGCCTTGGGTCGCATTAGTTCACGAGTTTGTGTGAGCTCTCCTTTTAAGTTATTTTTGGAGCATTTTCTTTGTGCCAGGCATTGTCTAAAAGCTTTACATATATTAACTGATTTAACTCATATTGTCACAGTGGAAAGTTTTTTTCATGGTTTTGTCCCCATTTTTAAAGGAAATTGGAGCATAACTTGTACAAAGTTACAAAACCATTAAAGGGCAGACACAAGATCAGAAAGCCAGGGAGTCTGGCTTCAGGATCTGTGCTCTTAACCATACCGTTATAGCTAAACTTGTTTGCTCCCTTTCATCTGAATTTATACAGTGCCTTGTAGCCTTCAGACTTTTGTCAACTCTTAATGCAATAAATTTCCTTTTCCCTTCCATTCACTTGTTTTTAACATGTAGCTCAACTTTTATTTCCCTTATAATGTATAAAGCTTTTTCTGACTGCAGTAGCCTGAAATAATTTCTCTCTTAACTCCTAAAGACTGTATTGTCTCCTACTGGTTTGTGATGTCTTTTCTGTTGTATTGAACTGTTACTTAAATCTATAAAAATGTTTTTATCTTTTTTTTTTTTTTTTTTTTTTTTGCAGTACGCGGACCTCTCACTGTTGTGGCCTCTCCCGTTGTGGAGCACAGGCTCCAGACGCACAGGCTCAGTGGCCATGGCTCACGGGCCTAGCCACTCCGCGGCATGTGGGTTCTTCCTGGACCGGGGCACGAACCCACGTCCCTTGCATCTGCAGGCGGACTCTCAACCACTACGCCACCAGGGAAGCCCTGTTTTTAGCTTTTTATTTAATATTTTCCCAACTAGATTATAATTTAAGTACAGGGGGAAAAAAGATGTTCAGAGACATGTAAAGAATTAATTATTTTTAACATATGGATTACCTCTTCCTAAAAATCTGAGATTGGTACCCAAAGCAGTAAGTACTGCTTGACCTTTGCCTAAGATTTAACTTTAGGCAAGTGAAGTAATTGACTTCAGAGAGCCATTATAGAGAACTACTTAGTACCCAAGAGAGAATTGCTAATAAGAGTTTCAAGATATTCATTGTTCTAAAATATCTTGACTTTTGTTCAACACCATAGTTTTAATCATTTTCAGCTATTAGAGTAACAATCATATAATTTCAGGCATTTTTCGCTTGCTTTTACTTCTAAAAAATTGCTTTTAGCATGAGCTCTCTTAAAAGAGCCATTCTCCCAACTTGTTTTATGAGACTGGCATTACCCTGACACCAAAATTTGTTAAGGACATTACAATAAAATAAAATTACAGACCAGTATCTCTCAGAGAAGGTAAAAGTCCTTGACAAAATATTAGAAAATCCAATCCTGCAATATATAAAAAAGAAAACACATCAAGACTAAGTGGAGTTTATCCCAGGATTGTAAGATAGGTTTAACATTTGGAAACCGAACATTAAAAGAACAAAAGAGAAAAAGTATATAATCATGTCATCTTGATTGATGCAGAAAATGTATTTGACAGAATTCAGCATCCACTCATGATAAAAACTTGGCAAACTAGGATAAGAAGGAAACTTCTTCAGTCTGATAAAGGGCATCAATGAAAAACCCACAGGCAACATCATACTTAGTGATAAAATATTGAATGCTTTTTCCTAAAATATTGAACATGGCAGGGATTTCTGCTCTCATCACTTCTATTTAATATTGTATTGGATGTCTTAGTATAATAATCCAAGAGAAAGAAGTGAAAATCATGTATTTGAAAGGAAGAAGTAAAACTCTTTATGATTGTAGATGTAGAAAATCCTAGGAAATCTACAAAGTACTAGAATTAATAACTAAATATAGCATACAAGTTTGTAGCATACAGGGTCAATAATCAAAAATTAACTTGGGGCTTCTCTGGTGGCGCAGTGGTTGAGAGTCCGCCTGCCGATTCAGGGGACACGGGTTCGTGCCCCGGTCTGGGAAGATCCCACATGCCGCGGAGCGGCTAGGCCCGTGAGCCATGGCCGCTGAGCCTGCACGTCCAGAGTCTGTGCTCTGCAGCGGGAGAGGCCACAACAGTAAGAGACCTGCATACAGCAAAAAAAATTAATTTTGGGGGAAAGAAATAAAATCCTTTTTAAAATAGTATCAAGACCTTGTTACCAAAACAAACTTGGGTTCACTTGCCCACATGCAGTAAAAGCCAGTCTACTGACATCAGGTTGTGGGTGAAGGAAAGTGGAGCATTTATTGTTGGGCACTGTACAACGAATCCGGACAGCTAGTGCTCAAAAAGCCCAAACTCCTCAATGGGTTTCAGCAAAGTTTTGTTTTGTTTTTTTCAGTATGCATGTGGGATCCTCCCGGACCGGGGCACGAACCCGTGTCCCCTGCATTAGCAGGTGGACCCCCAACCACTGCACCACCAGGGAAGCCCCCAGGTATCTTTTTAAGTTAGTCTTTTTGTTTCCTTCAGATAAATACCCAGAAGTGGAATTGCTTTGTTATATGGTAGTTATATTAAAATTTTTTGAGGAATCTCCATACTGTTCCGTAAGGGTTGCACCAATTTATATAACCACCAACAGTGTACAAGGATTGTCTTTTCTACACATCCTTGCCAACACTTGTTATTTTTGTCTTTTTGATAATAGCCATTCTTTTTTTTCACAATTTTTTTAACATCTTTATTGGAGTATAATTGCTTTACATTGTTGTGTTAGTTGCTGCTGTATAACAAAGTGAATCATCCCCATATCCCCTCCCTCTTGTGTCTCCCTCCCACCCTCCCTATCCCACCCCTCTAGGTGGTCACAAAGCACGAGCTGATCTCCCTGTGCTATGCAGCTGCTTCCCACTAGCTATCTGTTTTACATTTGGTAGTGTATATATGTCAATGCCTTTCTCTCACTTAGTCTCAGCTTACCCTTCCCCCTCCCTGTGTCCTCAAGTCGATTCTCTACGTCAGCATCTTTATTCCTGTCCTGCCCCTGGTTCTTCAAAACCATTTTCTTTTTTAGATTCTATATATATGTGTTAGCATATGGTATTTGTTTTTCTCTTTCTGACTTACTTCACTCTGTATGACAGACTCTAGGTCCATCCACCTCACTACAAATAACTCATTTTGTTTCTTTTTATGGCTGAGTAATATTCCATTGTATGTACATGCCACATCTTCTTTATCCATTCATCTGTCAATGGACACTTAGGTTGCTTCCATGTCCTGGCTGATAATAGCCATTCTAATAGGTATAAGCTGATAATCTCATTCTGGCTTTGATTTGCATTTTACTGATTAGTGATGTTGAGCACCTTTTCATGTACCCATTAGCCATCTGTATGTTTTCTTTGGAAAAATATCTATTCAGATCTTCTGCCTATTATTGAGTTCTTGATCTTTTTTTTTTTTTTTGCAGTGGCACATAGATTAAACTGTAGTCAGTTGTTTTCTGTTTTCCCTTTAATTTACACTAGAATTCTATAGATAATAAATTTCATCTTAACTTGATCATATTTTTATCATGTTTGCTTTTATTTAAACCAGGTTTATCTTTTAGCCTTCCTACTAGTTTTGTAAGTGGTTGATCTACTACCTTTACTGTATATTTGCCTTTACCAATGAGATTTTACCTTTCACAGTTTTCATATTTCTTACGGTCTTTTCTGCTTAGAAAAGTACCTTTAGCCTTTCTTGCAAAGGTGCCTTGGTGATGCTAAACTCTTTTAGCTTTTGCTTGTCTGTAAAACTTTTTAACTCTCAAGTCTGAATGAAAGCTTTGCTGGGTAGAGTATTCTTGGTTGTAGATTTTTCCCTTTCATCATTTTAAATATATTGTGTCACTCCCTTCTGGCCTGCAGAGTTTCTGCTGAATAGTCAGCTTATAACCTTATGGGAGTTCCCTTGTATGTAACTTGTTGCTTTCCCCTTGCTGCTTTTAATATTCTCTCTTTATCATTATTTTTTGCCATTTTAATTACAGTGTGTCTGGGTGTGGTCCTCTTTAGGTTGCTCCTGTTTGGCACTCTCTGTGCTTCCTGCACTGGGACGTCTGTTTCCTTTCCCAGGATAGGGACATTTTCAGCTCTTGTGTTTTCAGATATGTTCTCTGCCCCTTTCTGTCTCTCTTCTCCTTCTGGGACCCCTATAGTGTGAATATTAGTGCAATTGATGTGTCTCAGAGGTCTCTTAAACTGTCCTCATTTCTTTTTTTTTAACATCTTTATTGGAGTATAATTGCTTTACAATGGTGTGTTAGATTCTGCTTTATAACAAAGTGAATCAGTTATACATATACATATGTTCCCATATCTCTTCCCTCTTGCGTCTACCTCCCTCCCACCCTCCCTATCCCACCCCTCCAGGCAGTCACAAAGCACCAAGCTGATCTCCCTGTGCTATGCAGCTGCTTCCCACTAGCTATCTACCTTACGTTTGTTAGTGTATATATGTCCATGCCTCTCTCTCGCTTTGTCACAGCTCACCCGTCCCCCTCCCCATATCCTCAAGTCCGTACTCTAGTAGGTCTGTGTGTTTATTCCTGTCTTACCCCTAGGTTCTTCATGACATTTTTTTTTCTTAAATTCCATATATATGTGTTAGCATACAGTATTTGTCTTTCTCTTTCTGACTTACTTCACTCTGTATGACAGACTCTAGGTCCATCCACCTCATTACAAATAGCTCAATTTTGTTTCTTTTTATGACTGAGTAATATTCCATTGTATATATGTGCCACATCTTCTTTATCCATTCATCCGATGATGGGCACTTAGGTTGTTTCCATCTCTGGGCTATTGTAAATAGAGTTGCAATGAACATTTTGGTACATGACTCTTTTTGAATTATGGTTTTCTCAGGGTATATGCCCAGTAGTGGGATTGCTGGGTCATATGGTAGTTCTATTTGTAATTTTTTAAGGAGCCTCCATACTATTCTTCATAGTGGCTGTACCAATTGACATTCCCACCAGCAGTGCAAGAGTGTTCCCTTTTCTCCACACCCTCTCCAGCATTTATTGTTTCTAGATTTTTTGATGATGGCCATTCTGACTGGTGTGAGATGATATCTCATTGTAGTTTTGATTTGCATTTCTCTAATGGTTAATGATGTTGAGCATTCTTTCATGTGTTTGTTGGCAGTCTGTATATCTTCTTTCGAGAAATGTCTATTTAGGTCTTCTGCCCATTTTTGGATTGGGTTGTTTGCTTTTTTGTTATTGAGCTGCATGAGCTGCTTGTAACTTCTGGAAATTAATCCTTTGTCAGTTGCTTCATTTGCAAATATAGTCTCCCATTCTGAGGGTTGTCTTTTGGTCTTGTTTAGGGTTTCCTTTGCTGTGCAAAAGCTTTGAAGTTTCATTAGGTCCCATTTGTTTATTGTTGTTTTTATTTCCATTTCTCTAGGAGGTGGGTCAGAAAGGATCTTGCTGTGATTTATGTCATAGAGTGTTCTGCCTATGTTTTCCTCTTAAGAGTTTGAGAGTTTCTGGCCTTACATTTAGGTCTTTAATCCATTTTGAGCTTATTTTTGTGTATGGTGTTAGGGAGTGATCTAATCTCATACTTTTACATGTACCTGTCCAGTTTTCCCAGCACCACTTATTGAAGAGGCTGTCCTTTCCCCACTGTACATTCCTGCCTCCTGTATCAAAGATAAGGTGACCATATGTGCATGGGTTTATCTCTGGACTTTCTATCCTGTTCCATTGATCTATCTTTCTGTTTTTGTGCCAGTACCACACTGTCTTGATTACTGTAGCTTTGTAGTATAGTCTGAAGTCAGGGCGCCTGATTCCTCCAGCTCCATTTTTCGTTCTCAAGATTGCTTTGCTATTCGGGGTCTTTTGTGTTTCCATACAAATTGTGAAATTTTTTGTTCTAGTTCTGTGAAAAATGCCAGTGGTAGTTTGATAGGGATTGCATTGAATCTGTAGATTGCTTTGGGTAGTAGAGTCATTTTCACAATGTTGATTCTTCCAATCCAAGAACATGGTATATCTCTCCATCTATTTGTATCATCTTTAAATTCTTTCATCAGTGTCTTATCTTTTTCTGCATACAGGTCTTTTGTCTCCTTAGGTAGGTTTATTCCTAGATATTTTATTCTTTTTGTTGCAGTGGTAAATGGGAGTGTTTTCTTGATTTCACTTTCAGATTTTTCTCATTAGTGTAGAGGAATGCCAGAGATTTCTGTGCATTAATTTTGTATCCTGCAACTTTACCAAATTCATTGATTAGCTCTAGTAGTTTTCTGGTAGCATCTTTAGGATTCTCTATGTATAGTATCATGTCATCTGCAAACAGTGACAGCTTTACGTCTTTTCCAATTTGGATTCCTTTTATTTCCTTTTCTTCTCTGATTGCTGTGGCTAAAACTTCCAAAACTATGTTGAATAAGAGTGGTGAGAGTGGGCAGCCTTGTCTTGTTCCTGATCTTAGTGGAAATGCTTTCAGTTTTTCACCATTGAGGATGATGTTGGCTGTGGGCTTGTCATATATGGCCTTGATTATGTTGAGGAAAGTTCCCTCTATGCCTACTTTCTGCAGGGTTTTTATCATAAATGGGTGTTGAATTTTGTCAAAAGCTTTCTCTGCATCTATTGAGATGATCATACGGTTTTTCTCCTTCAATTTGTTAATATGGTTTATCACATTGATTGATTTCCGTATATTGAAGAATCCTTGCATTCCTGGAATAAACCCCACCTGATCATGGTGTATGATCCTTATAATGTGCTGTTGGATTCTGTTTGCTAGTATTTTGTTGAGGATTTTTGCATCTATGTTCATCAGTGATATTGGCCTGTCGTTTTCTTTCTTCGTGACATCCTTGTCTGGTTTTGGTATCAAAGTGATGGTGGCCTTGTAGAATGAATTTGGGAGTGTTCCTCCCTCTGCTATATTTTGGAAGAGTTTGAGAAGGATAGGTGTTAACTCTTCTCTAAATGTTTGATAGAATTCGCCTGTGAAGCCATCTGGTCCTGGGCTTTTGTTTGTTGGAAGATTCTTAATCACAGTTTCAATTTCAGTGCTTGTGATTGGTCTGTTCATATTTTCTATTTCTTCCTGATTCAGTCTTAGCAGGTTGTGCATTTTTAAGAATTTGTCCATTTCTTCCAGGTTGTCCATTTTATTGGCATAGAGTTGCTTGTAGTAATCTCTCACGATCTTTTGTATTTCTGCAGTGTCAGTTGTTACTTCTCCTTTTTCATTTCCAATTCTGTTGATTTGAGTCTTCTCTCTTTTTTTCTTGATGAGTCTGGCTAATGGTTTATCTATTTTGTTTATCTTCTCAAAGAACTAGCTTTAAGTTTTATTGATCTTTGCTATTGTTTCCTTCATTTCTTTTTCATTTATTTCTGATCTGATTTTTATGATTTCTTTCCTTCTGCTAGCTTTGGGGTTTTTTCCTTCTTCTTTCTCTGCTTTAGGTGCAAGGTTAGGTTGTTTATTCGAGGTGTTTTCTGTTTCTTAAGGTGGGCTTCTATTGCTACAAAGTTCCCTCTTAGAACTGCTTTTGCTGCATCACATAGGTTTTGGGTCATCGTGCCTCCATCGTTATTTGTTTCTAGGTATTTTTTTATTTCCTCTTTGATTTCTTCAGTGATCACTTCGTTATTAAGTAGTGTATTGTTTAGCCTCCATGTGTTTGTTTTTTTACAGATCTTTTCCTGTAATTGATATCTAGTCTCATAGCGTTGTGGTCGGAAAAGATACTTGATACAATTTCAATTTCCTGACATTTACCAAGGCTTGATTTATGACCCAAGATATGATCTATCCTGGAGAATGTTCCATGAGCACTTGAGAAAAATGTGTCTTCTGTTGTTTTTGGATGTAGTGTCCTATAAATATCAATTAAGTCCATCTTGTTTAATGTATCATTTAAAGCTTGTGTTTCCTTATTTATTTTCATTTTGGATGATCTGTCCATTGGTGAAAGTGGGGTGTTAAAGTCCCCTACTATGAATGTGTTACTGTCGATTTCCCCTTTTATGGCTGTTAGTATTTGCCTTATGTATTGAGTTTCTCCTATGTAGGGTGCATAAATATTTACAATTGTTATATCTTCTTCTTGGATCAATCCCTTGATCATTATGTAGTGTCCTTCTTTGTCTCTTCTAATAGTCTTTATTTTAAAGTCTATTTTGTCTGATATGAGAATTGCTACTCCAGCTTTCTTTTGGTTTCCATTTGCGTGGAATATCTTTTTCCATCCCCTTACTTTCAGTCTGTATGTGTCTCTAGGTCTGAAGTGGGTCTCTTGTAGACAGCATATATATGGGTCTTGTTTTTGTATCCATTCAGCCAATCTGTGTCTTTTGGTGGGAGCATTTAGTCCATTTACATTTAAGGTAATTATCGATATGTATGTTCCTATTCCCATTTTCTAAATTGTTTTGGGTTCGTTATTGTAGGTCTTTTCCTTCTCTTGTGTTTCTTGCCTAGAGAAGTTCCTTTAGCATTTGTTGTAAAGCTGGTTTGGTGGTGGTGAACTCACTCAGCTTTTGCTTGTCTGTAAAGGTTTTAATTTCTCCATCAAATCTGAATGAGGTCCTTGCTGGGTTGAGTAATCTTGGTTGCAGGTTTTTCTCCTTCATCACTTTAAATATGTCCTGCCACTGCCTTCTGGCTTGCAGAGTTTCTGCTGAAAGATCAGCTGTTAACCTTATGGGGATTCCCTTGTGTGTTATTTGTTGTTTTTTCCTTGCTGCTTTTAATATGCTTTCTTTGTATTTAATTTTTGACAGTTTGATTAATATGTGTCTTGGCCTATTTCTCCTTGGATTTATCCTGTATGGGACTCTCTGTGCTCCCTGGACTTGATTAACTATTTTCTTTCCCATATTAGGGAAGTTTTCAACTATAATCTCTTCAAATATTTTCTCAGTCCCTTTCTTTTTCTCTTCTTCTTCTGGAACCCCTATAATTTGAATGTTGGTGCATTTAATGTTGTCCCAGAGGTCTCTGAGACTGTCCTCAGTTCTTTTCATTCTTTTTTCTGCTCTGCAGTAGTTATTTCCACTATTTTATCTTCCAGGTCACTTATCCGTTCTTCTGCCTCAGTTATTCTGCTATTGATCCAATCTTGATTATTTTTCATTTCATTTATTGTGTTGTTCATCGTTGTTTGTTTCATCTTTAGTTCTTCTAGGTCCTTGTTAAATGTTTCTTGCATTTTGTCTATTCTATTTCCAAGATTTTGGATCATCTTTACTATCATTATTCTGAATTCTTTTTCAGGTAGACTGCCTATTTCCTCTTCATTTGTTAGGTCTCGTGGGTTTTTATCTTGCTCCTTCGTCTGCGGTGTGTTTTTCTGTCTTCTCATTTTGCTTATCTTACTGTGTTTGGGGTCTCCTTTTTGCAGGCTGCAGGTTCGTAGTTCCCATTGTTTTTGGTGTCTGTCCCCAGTGGCTAAGGTTGGTTCAGTGGGTTTTGTAAGCTTTCTGGTGGAGGGGACTAGTGCCTGTGTTCTGGTGGATGAGGCTGGATCTTGTCTTTCTGGTGGGCAGGTCCACGTCTGGTGGTGTGTTTTGGGGTGTCTGTGGACTTATGATTTTAGGCAGCCTCTCTGCTAATGGGTGGGGTTGTGTTCCTGTTTTGCTAGTTGTTTGGCATAGGGTGTCCAGCACTGTAGCTTGCTGGTCGTTGAGTGAAGCTGGGTGCTGGCGTTGAGACGGAGATCTCTGGGAGATTTTCGCCATTTGATATTATGTGGAGCTGGGAGGCCTCTTGTTGACCAGTGTCCTGAAGTTGGCTATCCCACCTCAGAGACACAGCACTGACTCCTGGCTGCAGCACCAAGAGCCTTTCATCCACACGGCTCAGAATAAAAGGGAGAAAAAGTAGAGAGAAAGAATTAGTAGAAGTAGGAAGAAAGAGAGAAAGAAAGGAAGGAAGGAAGGAAGAAAGAAAGAAAAGAAGGAAAGAAAGAAAGACAGGGAGGGAGGGAGGGGGTGAGGGAGGGAGGGACGGTGGCAGGATGGAGGGAAGGAGGGAAGGAAGGAAAAAAGAAAGAAAGAAAAAGCAAAATATAATAAAGTTATTAAATTAAAAAATATTCAGAAAAAAATTTTTTAAAAATGGACGGATAGAACCTTAGGACAAATGGTGGAAGCAAAGCTATAGAGACAAAATCTCAAAGAGAAGCATACACATACATACTCAGAAAAAGAGGAAAAGGGGAAAAAAATCATAAATCTTGCTCTCATAGTCCACCTCCTCAATTTGGGATGATTCGTTGTCTAAGGGAGGGAAGGACGAAGGAAAGAAAGAAAGAAAGAGAGAGAGAGAGAGAGAAAGAAAGAAGATAAAATAAAGTTATTACAATCAATAATAATTATTAAGAAAAAAAAAACGGACGGATAGAACCCTAGGACAAATGGTGGAAGCAAAGCTATACAGACAAAATCTCGCACAGAAGCATACACATACACATGCACAAAAAGAGTAAAAGGGGAAAAATTCCTAAATTTTGCTCTCAAAGTTCACCTTCTCAATTTGGGATGATTCGTTGTCTATTCATATATTCCACAGATGCAGGGTACATCAAGTTGATTGTGGAGCTTTAATCCGCTGCTTCTGAGGCTGCTGGGAGAGATTTCACTTTCTCTTCTTTGTTCTCACAGCTCCCAGGGGCTCAGCTTCGGATTTGGCCCCGCCTCTGCGTATAGGTCGCTGGAGGGCGTCTGTTTTTCGCTCAGACAGGACGGGTTAAAGGAGCCGCTGATTCGGGGGCTCTGGCTCACTCAGGCCGCAGGGAGGGAGGGGCACGGAGAGCGGGACGAGCCTGCGGCAGCAGAGGCCAGCGTGCCATTGCAGCAGCCTGAGGCTCGCTGTTCGTTCTCCCAGGGAAGTTGTCCCTGGATCCCAGGAACCTGGCAGTGGCGGACTGCACAGGCTCCCCGGAAGGGAGGTGTGGATAGGGACCTGTGCTCGCACACAGGCTTCTTGATGGCGGCAGCAGCAGCCTTAGCTTCTTATGCCCGTCTCTGGGGTCCGCGCTTTTAGCCGCGGCTCACGCCCGTCTCTGGAGCTCCTTTAAGCGGCGCTCTTAATCCCCTCTCCTCGTGCACCAGGAAACAAATAGGGAAGAAAAAGTCTCTTGCCTCTTCGGCAGCTCCAGACCTTTTCCCGGACTCCCTCCCAGCTAGCCATGGTGCACTAACCCCTTCAGGCTGTGTTCACGCTGCCAACCTCAGTCCTCTCCCTGTGCTCCGACCAAAGCCCGAGCCTCAGCTCGCAGCCCTGCCCGCCCCGGCGGGTGAGCAGACAAGCCTCTCGGGCTGGTGAGTGCCGGTCGGCACCGATCCTCTGTGCGAGAATCTCCCCGCTTTGCCCTCCGCACCCCTGTTGCTGCGGTCTCCTCCGCGGCTCCGAAGCTTCCCCCCTCCGCCACCCGCAGTCTCCGCCCGCGAAGGGGCTTCCTAGTGTGTGGAATCCTTTCCTCCTTCACAGCTCCCTCCCACTGGTGCAGGTCCCGTCCCTATTCTTTTGTCTCTGTTTTTTCTTTTTTTCTTTTGCCCTACCGAGGTACGTGAGGAGTTTCTTGCCTTTTGGGAGGTCTGAGGTCTTCTGCCAGTGTTCAGTAGGTGTTCTGTAGGAGCTGTTCCACGTGTAGATGTATTTCTGGTGTATCTGTGGGGTGGAAGGTGATCTCCGTGTCTTACTCTTCCTCCATCTTCCCCTCGTCTCCTGTCCTCATTTCTTTTTATTCTTTTTTCTTTTTTCTTTTCAGCTTGAGTGATTTCCACTACTCTATCTCCAGCTCAATAATCCATTTCTCTATATATCATCTAATCTGATTCCGTCTACTGTATTTTTTATTTCAGTGGTCATATTTTTCAGCTGTTTGTTTCTTCTTTATATTTTCTAACTCTTTGTTAAAAATTTCTAACTTCTCGCTCTGTTCACCCAATCTTCTCCTGAGTTCTTTGATGAACTTTACAATCACTACCTTGAACTCTCTGTTGGGCAGATTGCTTATCTCCACTTTACTTAGTTCTTCTTCTGGGGTTTTTATCTTGTTCTTTCATTTGGAACATATTCCTCTGTCACCTCATTTTGCCTAATTTGCTGTTTTTATTTCTATGTATTTGTTGGGTTATATTTCTCAATCTCAGAGAAGTGATCTTACCTAGGAAGTGTTCTATGGGGCCCAGCAGCACACTGCCCTCTGGACACCAGATCTATATGCTCTAGGGGTGCCCTCTATGTGGACTGCATGTTTCCTTAAGTTGTGGTGGGCAGACTACTGTGGGCTGTCTGGTAGACATGGTTTGTACTTTAATTATATGGTTGATATTTTTCTAGATGTGTAGTCAACATATCTGATTCTTGATAAAGCAGTATCAACAACTTTATAAAATTATGCTTTTTAAAAATTTGCTGAGATCTTTCAGGCCTGGCACATTCCCTGTGAGTATGAAACCCACTTCTATAGGCAGATAACCTTGGTAGAGTGGGTCAAGCAGACAACTTGGCTTTAGAAGATTTAAGTCTCAGAAATAAATTTAACAAAAGATATACAACACGTATACTCTAAAAATCATGAAACATTGGTAAGAGAAATTACAGAGCAAAATAAATGAAGAAATAGAGATGACATAATCATGGGTAGGGAACTTAATATTGTTAAGGTATCAGTTATTCCCAAATTGATCTAATGATTTAGTGTAATTCCAATCAGAATCTTAAAAGACTTTTTTTGTAGAAATTGATAAGCAGATTCTAAAATTTACCAGGAAACGTGAGTGATCAAGAATAATCCAGGGCTTCCCTGGTGGCGCAGTGGTTGAGAGTCCGCCTGCTGATGCAGGGGACATGGGTTCGTGCCCCGGTCTGGGAAGATCCCACATGCCACAGAGCGGCTAGGCCCATGAGCCATGGCCTCTGAGCCTGTGCGTCCGGAGCCTGTGCTCTGCAACGGGAGAGGCCACAACAGTGAGAGACCCACGTACTGCAAAAAAAAAAGAATAATCCAAACAATCTTGAACATAAGAACAATGTTGCAGGATTTATTCTACCTGACGTTTAAGATTTACTATATATAAAGCTACCTAATCAAAAGAGTGTAGTATTGTTGTACAGATAGACAAATAGACCAGTGGGACAGAATATATTCATAGACATGGTGTCAGTTGATTTTTGACAAAGATGGCAACACAATTCATTGTGGAAAGGAAAATTTTCAACAGATGGTGCTGGGACAATCAGAGCTCTATGTGGAAATAAAATGAGCCTTGATATACCTCACACCATTCACAAAAATTAATATGGGGTAGATCATAAATTTAAATGTAAAAACAAAAACTAGGAGATGTCTAGAAGAAAATACAAGAGGATACTTTTGCAGCTCTGGGGTAGGCAAAGATTTTTTTAGAAAGGTTTCAGAACACTATAAAAGAAAAAGAAGACAACTGCATCAAAATTTAAAACTTCTGCTTATCAGAAGACAGCATTAAGAAAATGAAAAGCCAGGCTATACATGGGGGAAAAAGTATCCACAATACATATATCTAATAAAAGACTGGGTATAAGATTTGAACAGATCCTTTACCAGAAGGATCTATGAATGGCTAAAAAGCACATGAAAAGAAACAATATCATTAGTCATCAGAGAAATACAAATTATAACTGAAATTTCGTATCACTTGCTACTTGCTAAAATAGCTAATATTTAAAACTTAGACAGTACCAAGTGTTGGTGAGAATGTCAAGCAGCCTGAAACTCTCATATGTTGCTGGTGGGAGTGTAAAATTATGTGCAACCATCTTAGAAAACTGGTAGTTTCTTACACTATGACCCACCAATTTCAATCTTAGGTATTTTCCCAAGAGTAATAAAAGTATATATCTGAAAAAGATATGTATAAGCTTTATTTGTAATAGTCCCAAACTAAGAATGCCAAATATCAACAAACAGGAGAGTTAGGATAAATTATGGCATATTCATATAATGAACTTTTACTCAGTGATTAAAGAAAAACAGTGAACTGCTGAAACACACAGCTACATGGCTGAATCTCAAAATTATGTTCAATGGACAAAGCCAGATACAAAATAGTGCCAACTATATATGAAATTCAAGAACAGGCAAAATTATACGGATAGAAATCAGAATAGTGGTTGCTTTGAGGGGGGCGGGGAAGACTGACTGGAAAAGGGCACGAGGGAATTTCCTTGGGTAATTGTCTTGATTGGGATGGTGGATACATGGTTGTGTGCATTTGTCAAAATTCATTGAACTGTACACTTAAGATATGTGCATTTCACTCTATAAATTTAACTTTGAAAAGGCCATATTTTCTTACTAAATGATTCCTTTTTCCCGTTCAAAAATTTGATCTTACTTCCAAGATTCCCTTTAAACTTTCTTATAATCTACAATGGCTTGTACTTTTCTCTCTTTAGTTTTCAATCTTTGTTTTACTTATTTTATCTGTTAATCATATACTTTTTTGTTCCATTATCTGTTGTTTTCTGATGATGTCCTTGACTTGCAGCTGGATTTCACTTACTGAGAAAGATATATTAGAAATTCCAGTGATAATTATGTATTTGTCTATTTCTCCTTTTAGATTTTGTTTTCACTTTTTGCTTTATATATTTTGAGGCTGTGCTATTAGTTAGGTGCATACAAATATATAGGGTTTTTACATAATATTTTTCTGTTGGATTGACCCTGTTATCATTATGAAATGTTCCTTTTTATCTCTATTAACACTTATTGCCTTAAAGTCTACTTTGTCTGATTAGTATAGCTATACCACATTTCTTTTGGTTTTGCTAGGTATATGCAAAATATTTGTTTTTTGTATGTTGTATCTTTTTTTTCTATCATTTTCAACCATTCTCTGTCCTTATTTATAAGGTGTGTCTCTTGTAATCAGCACATAGTTGGATTTTTAAAAACATCCAATCTGAAATTCTTTGTTCTTTAATTGGATTTAAAGTCCTTTTACATTTAACATTACTGATAATTGGATTTAACTTTACTATCTATTTGTTTCCTCTTTGTCCCATCTGTTTCATGCTTTTTCTTCCTTGGCATTGGTATTAATTAAGCATTTGTTATTTTTCTACTTTTCCCCCTTGCATAGTTTGTTAGCTGTAAATGATTACCCTGGAGCTAATTTCCTAAGAGACAAAGACTTCTATTTCTTTGATTTTTTTCCACAATGCTTAGCAATTCAGGGAATCCAATAGATATTTGCAATAAATTCTTCTAGATTTACTCTATTCGCTTAATATTTTTAAAGGACATGAAATATTTTTCTGAATACAGTGTTAAATAAACTAATTTGACTGTTGTTTTTAGAATCACACCCAGAAAATTTGATACTGTTCAAGCGTCCAGGGGTCACAAAAGTGGAATTATCACCGGAGATGTTGAAGACTTAACTTTAAGCAAGAGGGGAATACGGACATCATTTACCTTTAGGAAAGTGAGGCAAACACCTTGTAATTGTAGTAAGTATATAATTTTGGTTCTCCTGTAAAATGGAGTAAATCTACTATGAAAATCTTTTAAAGTCCCATAAGAACTGAGAAGAGCTTTGTCTTAACTCCTCTAATGGCATTTCCTGTGTTCTGCCTTGTATTGTACTTACATATACTTTTCTTAACCACCCCCGTGGTTAGGTTTATAGTCCTTGAGGGCAGGGACTGCATCTTACTCATCTTTATTTTCCTCAAACATAGTACTTGAGCATAGTTGGATTCTAAATGAATATTTTATTTATTATAGTCATGGTTAAGAATACTACAGTTTGGGGGCATTAAAATATCACTTGTAGGGGCTTCCCTGGTGGCGCAGTGGTTGAGAGTCTGCCTGCCAATGCAGGGGACATGGGTTCGTGCCCCGGTCCGGGAAGATCCCACATGCTGCAGAGCGGCTGGGCCCATGAGCCATGGCCACTGAACCCGTGCGTCCGGAGCCTGTGTTCCACAACAGTGAGAGGCCCGCGTACCGCAAAAAAAAAAAAAAAAAAAAAGATCCCTGCACGGTGGGGAAAAAAATAAATAAATAAAATAAAATATCACTTGTACAAGAATAAGTTTTTTTGGAAACAGCTTGTCACATTTCTCAATTACTTCTCATTAACTTAACAGGGACGTTGGAGATGACAAACTGTTCTATAGTAAGTGGATAACTTTAGGGGGATAAACAGTGTTTGTTTTAGTCAGTTTGGAAAGGAGTGCTCAAAAACTTGTCGAGGATGCTGTTCTGAATTGTCTGTATAAGTGCATCATGACCTGTATTTCTTGGACTCAAATAAAAACCCCTTGTGTTTTATAAATAATATTTTACAATAACAGTGATGTTATGAGCTTTTTACATCCTGGTGGTTTCAGTTATGGGTGGTATCTTAGCAGGAGCTTTTGGATTTAGTCATCTTAAAAACATTTTAAATTAAAAATCTTTATTATATGTATAAGATATTATTCTGTTAGGAAACTTGGACTCTTCATATTTGATAACTTCATGTTAGTGAAGCTTAAAATAGGTTTTAACAGGTTTTTGTTTCTTTTGCTAAAAATGTCACTGAGGACTTAAAAACAAAATTTTTTTATCAATTAAAAAATATTTATTTAGTATTTGATGAACATCTAACACTGCCAGTAGCTTTACAAGGTATAGAAAAATAAAGCATGGCTCTTGTTCTCAAGGAACTTGAAATTTAGTAGAAGAGACAAGTTGGTTTTCTTATGCAAATGTTTTTTTGTTATGGGCATTAATTTAAGGGTTGCTATAAGAAGCTCTGATTATATATTCAGTTTACAGATTTTTTAAAAGTTCAAGGCCATCTTTTGGATACTTTTGGTCAAAATTTGTGGATTTAAGTGATCCTCCTTTCACATAACTGAGATGTTCATAATTTCCAAGAGAATAAAATTTTTAGCAAGACCAGCTTAAGATAATTGTAATGTATATTGTAGTGTAATTGTAATTCTGATGTAACCAACATAATGTAACCCATCTGTTTCCACATGTATGTTTTAGAGCTCTCAAGCTTTCTGGGGCTACCCTTTTCTTAAATGTCTACATATAGTGTTTAGAACTTCACTTTACACATTAGTAGGGACTAGATAGTTCCACTCCCATTCAAAGTTTGGAATCTTCTAGTTATATTTAGGGAAAATTCCTGAAGCCATCAATTCTTTGCTGCCACATGCTTTCTAATTATTGCTAAGTCTTGTCTGTGGTTTCTCTGGGAACACTACTTCTTTCTTTATTCTCTAGTATACTACCCATAAAAAGATGTTGTGTGCCACAGACTGGCTGAAGACAAAGGGAAATTATAGCGTAGTCAAGAAGAGACAAGGACTCGAAATGAATATTAGACGTTATTGCAGAGAACAGGGAACACTTCAAAATTAATTTGAGACATTGTATCCTAAATTTCCTGTCATCTCCTCTACTTGCTGGTGTTCTCATTAGGATTTGCTCATTCTATTGAAGGAGGCAACACAGTGTAGTCATTGAGAATGTGGATTCTGGAGTCTCCACTGCCTGGGTTCAAATCTTGACTCTGTGACTTAACATCTTTGTCACTTTGGGATCATTATTTAATATTCCGTGAGTCAGTTTTGTCATCTGTAAAATGAATGTAATAATACCTATTCATAGTGTTACTGTGAGGATTGAGACAATATATGTAAACCGCTTCAAATAGTATTCATTAAATCTTGTGATTATTACCAAATCACACTTTGTTTCTAGGTCTGGTTCTTCTGAGAGTCCTAGGGTCCCCAGAACTCCTACCAAGACAAAAACCCTAAATCCTGTTAATTGCTAAATTTCTTCTGGTTACACCAGGCCCATCAAGATGCTTTCCTGAATAAGAGGACCCTTAATCCCAAGATGAAATAGGCATCTGCATTATAAGGCATGCAGAATTACAGTCATATTTTGTTTCAAACGGATTTACCCCTCCTTATATTAGACCCCTCACATACACAATTGGGCTTGCTAGGTAAGAACTACTTTTTTTAACTGATAAATCAGAGCCTATTTAACCCTAGTCATCAAATGTGGATTGATTTGCTTTTTCTTTTTGAGAAAACAATCATACCTTATGAATCATTTGGATAAAAATAATGGTTTAGCGACTTCCCTGGTGGTCCAGTGGTTAAGACTCTGTGCTTCCAATGCAGGGGGCGTGGGTTCAATCCCAAGTCGGGGAACTAAGCTCCCACATGCCACGTGGTGCGGCCAAAAAATAAATTAAAAAAACAAACAAGTAAATGGTTTATATTGCTTTCTTTTATTCATTAGGTTACCCTTTGGTCTGTGACAGCCAGATGAAGGAGACTTCCACATCATTTCCAGAGAGTGATAAAGAAGCCTCACAACTGGAGCAAGAATATGTCCATCAAGTTTATGAAGAAATTGCTAGACACTTTAGCAGCACGAGACATACCCCTTGGCCACACATCGTGGAGTTTTTGAAAGCTTTGCCAAGTGGTTCATTAGTTGCTGATATTGGATGTGGAAATGGAAAATATCTTGGCATCAATAAGGAGTTATATATGGCAAGTAATTGTTGCTTCTGGCTTTCTTTTTGCTTTATTTGTAAGGGTTATTATCACCTTCGTCATGATATAATGCTGTGTTTTTAGGTCACTGCAGAAAATTGTAACCAACAGGTTGAAAATTAATGAACACTCCCATTCTTTTTTATTCCTCTAGAAATTTATGGGCATGCCATTATTTGCATTTTTTTTTTTTTTGGTCCCTTCAGATTTTGCTTTCTAAGATTATTTTATCAGTAAAACTGTCTTATATTTATAAAACTCTTTACAGGTTATAAAGGATTTTTATAGAAACCATTTTCTTTCCTAGTTCCTTGTAAGTATGAGAAGTATAAAGCAGATATTTTCGTCCATCTTTTATAAATGAAGAAACTGAGGCTCACAGAGGTTATATTACTTCCTTGGTGTTATATTATTAGAGGATATAACTGGAACTTGAACCCATGCCTTATGACTCCAAATCTAGTGTTCTTTTACTCATAATAGAAAAAAAAAAAGGTTAGTATTTATTGTTGTCTTACTGTTGAGAAAATTAAACCTCAAGTAGATTAAAAATTTGACCAAGGTTATAGTGCTAGACCTAGGACTTGAACCCACTTCTCTCTGATGCCAAAGTTTCTGTTTTCAGTTGTTATAATTTCCTTTTCTAATGGATCACTTTTTTCTCTGCTGTGCTAAGAAGTAGGAAGTTCTCCCTGCATTAGTGCATTGTTGTAAGTACTTGTGTCAACACTGCTCTGTGAGGACTGGAGCTTCCCTTTCTCAAGATTAGGGGAGGAAGGACTAGAGTAAGGGGAGTATATAAGGAGAATGAGAGCAGTCTACCTTCATGGGCTGTTGTAGTATGTCAGATTGCTTGTAATCTTTATTTTTACCTCATCCTAGATATTGTACACCTACATGAAGAAAGAACAGTACTACTGCAATTGAGGAAAGGTAGACTTTGTGCATTAAGAGGCAGATAAAAGAATCGCTTTTCATCAAGAGAAGACAAGTATTCATATATTGTCATCATGTTTACAATTAAATTTTAGTTTATAAAGAGTAAGGTCTAGTGAATTAAGTTTGTTCATGTTGAAGAGGAAATAGGTTTTAGATTTGTCACAACTCTAACCACAGCTTAAAACAAAGTATATCTTCTGATGTTTTAATCTTAAGGTACTGTCCAAAAATGTTTCTCAGGAAGCTCTGCTTTTACACTTTCTTGATGATAACCTGTGGCTATGTCTAGTCAAGTATCAATTGCGACAGTGAAACTAGGTTGAAGTCAAACACATTGACTTAGTCATATGATAATATTATCCTGTTACAGTTAAGAAAAATGATTTCTTGATAAACTGAACCAAAAACCTGAAGCTGATTCAAGAAGGAATATATTCAGAAGAAATAGAAAATCATAAGTGTACTCACTCTCCATAATCTACATTCATTTTATCAGTGGCAGTCTGCATGTGTTCTTTCCTGTCTGCTCTTTCTGGAACCTACTGCCATTGTCTGACCTCTAGGGAAGGCTCAGTAGGTGTGGTTCAATGAATGAATGAAAACTACTTGTCTGGGTTGGAGTTATGGTTTTCATTATACAAGAAATGGAATTATGTATGGTAAAAGAGAAAACTACTTTTTTAAGCTGCTGAGGCTCCAACCTGGATGGAGCAATGATACTTGAGTGTATTTTGAACAGCCATCTTTGAGCATGAAAATATGTGCATTTCTTGACATTCATGAGAGGATGTGACCTGAGACATTCGTTCTGGGTATTCAAATGTATATCTAAGATAGTCTCAGAATTTAAAAAATTATTAGTATCACTATTTTATATAATTTCCTTTACAAAGTATATTCTAAAAATACTAGCTGGGGCTCTCATGGAAATAGTTTTATAAACAACTATTCATTTCTCTTAGAAGTAAATGTGGTGAATCTGTTCTTATCTGATCTGAGTTATGCATGAGCTTGTTCTTCTGCTCTTTAACTCAAAATTTCTATATTCTAGCTAAGAATTTCTTATTTAGACTCCATAATTCCTAGCATCAGCATTAGCTGTTGGCTTTATTTTCAGAGTTAAATTTTATAAGAAAGATTTTATACTTTCAAGAAACTTATTGCCTTTATAACTGTACCAATAATAGATGAGATGTGCATACCCAGAGCTTGGTCTAGCTTATTCACTACATGATGTTCTGTGCATTGATTTTAGAGTACCTTCAGTCTGAATGTGTTTCTTAGATAAATACTTAACTTAAAAACAAGACCTGTATATATGCTGTCTATAAGAGACCCACTTCAGACCTAGGGACACATAAAGACTGAAAGTGAGGGGATGGCACAAGATATTCCATGCAAACGTAAATCAAAAGAAAACTGGAGTAGCAATTCTCATATCAGACAAAAGAGACTTTAAAATAAAGACTGTTACAAGAGACAAAGAAGGACACTACATAATGATTAAGGGATCAATCCAAGAAGATATAACAATTGTAAATATGCTCCCAACATAGGAGCACCTCACTACATGACAAATGCTAACAGCCATAAAAGGGGAAATCGACAGTAACACAATCATAGTAGGGGACTTTAACACCCCACTTTCACCAATGGACAGATCATCCAAAATGAAAATAAGGAAACGAGCTTTAAATGATACATTAAACAAGATGGACTTAATTGATATTTATAGGACATTCCATCCAAAAACAACAGAATACACTTTCTTCTCAAGCGCTCATGAAACATTCAACAGGATAGATCATATCTTGGGTCACAAATCAAGCCTTGGTAAATTTAAGAAAACTGAAATCATATCAAGTATCTTTTCCAACCACAACTCTGAGACTAGATTAGGAAAAAATCTGTAGAAAATACAAACACATGGAGGCTAAACAATACACTACTAAATAACCAAGAGATCACTGAAGAAATCAAAGAGGAAATCAAAAAAAAAACAAGTGACAATGAAAACACGACAACCCAAAACCTATGGGATGCAGCAAAAGCAGTTCTAAGAGGGAAGTTTATAGCAATACAATCCTACCTCAGGAAACAAGAAACATCTCAAATAAATAATCTAACCTTACACCTAAAACAATTAGAGAGAGAAGAAAAAACCCCCCAAAGTTTGCAGAAAGAAAGAAGTCATAAAGAACAGATTAGAAATAAATGAAAAAGAAATGAAGGAAACAATAGCAAAGATTAATAAAATTAAAAACTGGTTCTTTGAGAAGATAAACAAAATTGATAAACCATTAGACAGACTCATCAAGAAAAAAAGGGAAAAGACTCAAATCAACAGAATTAGAAATGAAAAAGGAGAAGTAACACCTGACACTGCAGAAATAAAAAGGATCATGAGAGATTACTTACAAGCAACTGTATGCCAATAAAATGGACAACCTGAAAGAAATGGACAAATTCTTAGAAAAGCACAGCCTTCTGAGACTGAACCAGGAAGGAATAGAAAATACAAATAGACCAATCACAAGCACTGAAATTGAGACTGTGATTAAAAATCTTCCAACAAACAAAAGTCGAGGACCAGAAGGCTTCACAGACGAATTCTATCAAACATTTAGAGAAGAGCTAACACCTATTCTTCTCAAACTCTTCCAAAATATAGCAGAGGGAGGAACACTCCCAAACTCATTCTGAGAGGCCACCATCAACCTGATAACAAAAGCAGACAAAGATGTCACAAAGAAAGAAAACTACAGGCCAATATCACTGATGAACATAGATGCAAAATTCCTCAACAAAATACTAGCAAACAGAATCTAACAGCACATTAAAAGGATCATACACCATAGTCAAGTGGGGTTTATCCCAGGAATGCCAGGATACTTCAGTAAATACAAATCAATCAATGTGATAAAACATATTAACAAATTGAAGGAGAAAAACCATATAATCATCTCAATAGGTAAAGAAAAAGCTTTCGACAAAATTCAACACCCATTTATGATAAATCCTTTATCAGTTGCTTCGTTTGCAAATATTTTCTCCCATTCTGAGGGTTATCTTTTCGTCTTGTTTATGCTTTCCTTTGCTGTGCAAAAGCTTTTAAGTTTCATTAGGTCCCATTGGTTTATTTTTGTTTTTATTTCCATTTCTCTAGGAGGTGTGTCAAAAACGATCTTGCTGTGATTTATGTCAAAGTGTGTTCTTCCTATCTTTTCTTCTAAGAGTTTTATCTTACATTTAGGTCCTTAATCCATTTTGAGTTTATTTTTGTGTATGCTGTTAGGAAGAGTTCTAATTGCACTCTTTTATATGTAGCTGTCCAGTTTTCTCAGCACCACTTGTTGAAGTGGCTGTCTTTTCTCCATTGTATATTCTTGCCTCCTTTATCAAAGTTAAGGTGACCATACGTAAATGGGTTTATCTCTGGGCTTTCTATCCTGTTCCATTGATCTGTATTTCTGTTTTTGTGCCATTATCATACTGTCTTGATTATTGTAGCTTTGTAGTATAGTCTGAAGTCAGGGAGCCTGATTCCTCCAGTTCCGTTTTTCTTTCTCAAGATTGCTTTGGTTATTGGGGTCTTTTGTGTTTCCATACAAATTTTGAAATTTTTCTTTTTTTTTGCGTTACGTGGGCCTCTCACTATTGTGGCCTCTCCCATTGTGAAGCACAGGCTCCGGATGCGCAGGCTTAGTGGCCATGGCTCACGGGCCCAGCCGCTCCGCGGCATGTGGGATCTTCCCAGACCGGGGCATGAACCCGTGTCCCCTGCATCAGCAGGTGGACTCTCAACCACTGCACCACCAGGGAAGCCCTAAATTTTGAAATTTTTTGTTCTAATTCTGTGAAAAATGCCATTGGTAGTTTGATAGGGATTGCATTGAATCTGTATATTGTTTTGGGTAGTATAGTCATTTTCACAGTGTTGATTCTTCCCATCCAAGAACATTGTATATCTCTCTGTATCATCTTTAATTTATTTCACCAGTGTCTTACAGTTTTCTGCATACAGGTCTTTGTCTCCTTAGGTAGGTTTATTCCTAGGTATTTTATTCTTTTTGTTGCAATGGTAAATGGGAGTGTTCCCTTAATTTCTCATTCAGATTTTTCATCATTAGTGTATAGGAATTCAAGAGATCTCTGTGCATTAATTTTGTACCCTGCTACTTTACCAAATTCATTGATTAGCTCTATTAGTTTTCTGGTAGCATCTTTAGGATTCTCTATGTATAGTATCATGTCATCTGCAAACAGTGACAGCTTTACTTTTTCTTTTCTGATTTGGATTCCTTTTATTTCTTTTTCTTCTCTGATTGCTGTGGCTAAAACTTCCAAAACTATGTTAAATAATAGTGGTGAGGGCTTCCCTGGTGGCGCAGTGGTTGAGAGTCCGACTGCCAATGCAGGGGATACGGGTTCGTGCCCCAGTCTGGGAAGATCCCACATGTCGCGGAGCGGCTGGGCCCGTGAGCCATGGCCGCTGAGCCTGCGCGTCTGGAGCCTGTACTCCGCAACGGGAGAGGCCACAACAGTGAGAGGCCCGCGTACTGCAAAAAAAAAAAAAAGTAGTGGTGAGAGTGGATAACCTTTCCTTGTTGCTGATCTTAGAGGAAATGGTTTTAGTCTTTCACCATTGAGAATGATGTTGGCTGTGGGTTTGTCATATATGGCCTCTGTTATGTTGAGGTAAGTTCCCTCTATGCCTACTTTCTTGAGAGTTTTTATCATAAATGGGTGTTGAGTTTTGTTGAAAGCTTTTTCTGCATCTATTGAGATTATCATATGGTTTTTATTCTTCAATTTGTTGGTACAGTGTATCACACTGATTGATTTGTGGATATTGAAAAATCCTTGCATTCCTGGAATAAATCCCACTTGAACGTGGTATATGATCCTTTTACTGTGTTGTTGAATTTTGATTGCTAGTATTTTGTTGAGGATTTCTGTGTTTATGTTCAGCAGTGATATTGGCCTGTAAGTTTCTTTTTTTTGCGGTATCTTTGTGTGGTTTTGGTGTCAGGGTGATTGTGACCTCATAGAATGAGGTTGGGTATGTTCCTTCCTCTGCAATGTTTGGAAATAGTTTCAGAAGCATAGGTGTTAACTCTTCTCTAAATGTTTGATAGAATTTGCCTGTGAAGCTATCTGGTCCTGGACTTTTGTTTTTTGGGAGCTTTTAATCATAGTTTCAATTTCATTACTTGTCATTGATCTGTTCATATTTTCTATTTCTTCCTGATTCAGTCTTGGGAGATTGTACCTTTTAAAGAATTCATCCATTTCTTCTAAGTCGTCCATTTTATTGGCATATAGTTGCTTGTAGTAGTCTCTTTTGATCCTTTGTATTTCTGTGGTGTCAGTTGTAACTTCTTTTTCATTTCTAATTTTATTGATTTGAGTCCTCTTTTTTTCTTGATGAGTCTGGATAAAGGTTTATCAATTTTGTTTATATTTTCAAGAACCTTCCCTTCCTCTTTTGTTCTCTTTTGTGATTTGATGACTGTCTTTAGTGTTGTGTTTGGATTGCTTTTTCTTTTCTGTGTGTGTATGTATTGTAGCCTTTTGGCTTGTGGTTACTTTGAGATTTTGATATAGCAGTCTATATGTATATATACAAGATTATTTTAAGTTGGTGGTCTCTTAATTTCCAATGCATTTCCAATATCCTGCATTTGTACTCTCCTCACAGTTGCTGGTTTTCGATATCATATTTGCGTGTGGATGATTTCCTACCTTTATTGTATGTTTGCCTTTACCGGTGAGCTTTCCCATTTGTAATTTTGTTTTTAATTGTGGCCTTTTCTTTTCTGCCTAGAGATGTTCCTTTAGCATTTGTTGTAAAACTGGTCTGGTGGTGCTGAATTCTCTTAGCTTTTGCTTGTCTGTAAAGCTTTTGATTTCTCTGTCAAGTCTGAACGGGGGCCTTGATGGGTAGAATATTCTTGTTTGTAGGTTTTTCCCTTTCATCACTTTAAATATATTGTGCCACTCCTTTCTGGCTTGCAGAGTTTCTGCTGAAAAATCATCTGTAACTTTATGTGGATTCCCTTGTATGTTATTTTTTGCTTTTCCATTGTTGCTTTTAATATTTTCTCTTTGTCTTGATTTTTGTCAAGTAGATTAATATGTGTCTCAGCATGTTCCTCCTTGGGTTTATCCTGTATGGGACTCTCTGCACTTCCTGTACTTGGGTGATGTTTTCCTTTCCCGTGTCAGGGAAGTTTTCAGCTATTATCTCTTCCATAATTTTGTCAGGTCCTTTCTCTCTCTCTTCTCTTTCTGGAGCCCCTATAATGCGAATGTTGGTACATTTAATGTTGTCCCAGAGGTCTCTTACATTGTCCTCATTTCTTTTCATTCTTTTTTCTTTATTCTGTTCCATGGCAGTGATTCCACCATTCTGTCTTTCCAGTCGCTTATCTGTTCTTCTGCCTCATTTATTCTGCTATCGATTCCTTCTAGTGTATTTTTCATTTTACTTATCGTATTGTTCACCTCTGTTTGTTCTTTATATCTTTGTTGAATATTTCTAGTATCTTCTCAGTCTGTGCCTCCATTCTTTTCCCCAGATCTTGGATCATCTTTACTGTCATTACTCTGAATTCTTTTCCAGGTAGATCGCCTATCTCCACTTGACTTAGTTATTCTTCTAGGGTTTTATCTTGTTCCTTTGTGTTGAACATATTTCTCTGTCATCTCACTTTGTCTAACTTTCTGTGTTTGCAGTTTCTGTTCTACAGGCTGCAGGATTGTAGATTGTAGGCTGCAGGCTGCAGGATTATAGGTGGGTGAGGCTAGTCTAGAGGGTTGTGCAGGCTTCCTGGTCAGCAGGACTGGTGCCTGCCCACTGGTGGGTGGAGCTGGGCCTTGTCCCTCTGGTGGGCAGGGCCATGTCAAGGGTGTGTTTAGAGGTGGCTGTGGGCTCAGGAAGAGTTTTGGCAGGCTGTCTGCTGATGGGCGGGGCTGTGTCCCCTCCCTGTTGGTTGTTTGGCCTGAGGCATCCCAGCACTGGAGCCTACAGGCTGTTGGGTGGTGCCAGGTCTTGGTATCAAAATGGCGGCCTCCAGGAGATCTCACACCAATGAGTACTCCCTGTTACCTCTACCTCTGCCACCAGTGTTTTTATTCCCACAGTGAGCCACAGCCGCCACCCCACCCCACCCCTCCAGTATACCTTCCAAAGCCAGCAGGTAGTTCTGGCCAAGCTCCTATGAAGTCACCGAGTCCCTGGGTCTCGGTGTGCATGAAACTTTGTGTGCACCCTCTGAGAGTGGAGTTTCTGTTTCCCCCAGTCCTGTGGAGTTCCTGCAATCAAACCCTGCTGGCCTTCAAAGCCAAATGCTCTGGGGGTTCCTCCTTCCAATACCAGGCCCTTAGACTGGGGAGCCTGACATGGGGCTCAGAACTCTCACTCCTGTGGGAGAACCTTTGTGATGAATTTTCCAGTTTGTGGGTCACCCACCCGCAGGAATGGGGTTTGATTGTGCTGCAAATGCGCCCCTCCTACTGTCTCGTTGTGGCTTCTTCTTTGTCCTTGGATGTAGAATATCTTTTTTGTTGATTTTTGTTCAGCAGTTAGTTGCGATTTTGATGTTTTCTTGAGAGGACTTTAGTGTTTTTGTGAGAGGAGGTGAGCTCAAGTCCTTATACTCCACCATCTTGTCTCCACCACTGTCAAGAGTTAAGTACATTAATATAAAGAATCTGCTTTAACATATGGTGGGTATTCATTAAAGGCAATTTCATTAGCCTGTTTACCTTTTTCCATATTTTGGATTATTTTCTTAGGATAAATTTTTTGAAGAATGATTATTGGATGAAAAATTGTGAACATTTTTATCTTTCTTAAAAAATGGTTTGCTAGGGCTTCCCTGGTGGCACAGCGGGTGAGAGTCCGCCTGCTGATGCAGGGGACACGGGTTCGTGCCCCGGTCCGGGAAGATCCCACATGCCGCGGAGCGACTAGGCCCGTGAGCCATGGCTGCTGAGCCTACGCGTCTGGAGCCTGTGCTCCGCAACGGGAGAGGCCACAACAGTGAGAGGCCTGCATACTGCAAAAAAAAAAAAATGGTTTGCCAAATTGCTTTTTAAAATTGGCCTAGCCAATTTGTACTGTCAACAACACTTTATGACAGGAAGTTGTATCACAGTGCTATCACTGTGGTATACTTTGGTTTTAAAATATTTTTGATACTTTAATAGGAAAAAAGTTAAACCTTGTTTAGTTTGATTACTAAGTTGGATACTTTTTCATTTTTACCAGTACTTCCAGAATTTAATATTATGTTGAAGACTTTAAAAATTATATAGAAGTATAAAGTATACATTTTAAGCCCAACCAATATGTGCTTTTATTGTCATTCATCTCCATCCCACATACAGAAATATGTAGCTTTACATGAGTCCCTTACCATTAATGAGTATTTATACATAAGCTATTTTCTGTCCTGTTTTTGACATTATGTAGCATTATTAGGGAGAATTTCAAATATCTGGTACTATCCTTGGTATAAAAACTTAAGGGAATTTAAAAATAGAAAGGGAAGAGAAGAAAATACTGTGATTTGACTATAGTATTTGGAAGACTTAGGCAAAATAAGTGAAAGGTGAAAGTACTGAGCCAGGCATGAGTCAGGACTACATTAGACCTGGTACTTTATGACTAAAATTGCCCCTGATTTCATTTGTTGGTGAAAAGGAGTGCTCTGTACAAATAATTGTAAGAGTCTGGCAGGAAGAAGAAGGAAATTTTCTCTAGTTTTTGTTCGGTTGCTCTTCTCCTTGTTCTGTTTTATCTGTGAAACTCAGATAATAACTTTCCTCCTCTGAGTAACTGTCAAGCTCTATCTCTGGGGATAGGCACATTGGATTTCTTCTTGTTGACTTTTAGCAAGGTAATAGTTGGGCATACTTGAAACTTCTGTTTCCATGAACTGAATTTTATTGTAATAAAACCTGGCAAAGACCAAAATATAATATGCATATTGTTTGAGTGGTACTGTCATCTTGATATTGTGACTATTGGCATAAGATATGGAAGAAAATAAATAAGAGTAATAGCCAGTTATATATCTTATACAGGTAAAGGGAGCAATTAAGTGGGAATTGTGCCACTGTTGTTATTAATGGGCCCTTAGTACTTTTCCATCTTAAAATTATATCAAAATGATATTGCTATACTTTACCTCTAGCTTGGTACCTTTTATTATACCTCAGATATTAATGCAGCTGTGGGCTGGAATACTGAAGCTATTTAATATTTATTAGAAACTGAGCAAATTCATATTAGGTATGACTGGCATGGCAGTGTGACTTAATAATTGTTTTGACATGAAGATTCATATCTTTATTCTCAGATGGACTGAGGGAACCCTGATCCCTTAGCAATGATCAATGCTTACTTATAGCAAAAATTCAAATGAACCTGAGGTGGCTACTTCTGTTAGATGAAATCTACTTATACATATCTTTTCTCTCTTGTAGAGATTGGGTTAAGAAGAAATATCTGGAGATAATTATTAGTGATTTAACATTCTTTAAGCTCCTCCTATTCCTCCCTCAATTTATATGTGCACATTGCACGTGCTTGTGTGTGCTCTCTCTTTGTCTCTGTCTTTGTTTCTGTCTCTCTCTATATATGGTATTTTTAGAACTAAACAGCAAAACTGTGTACAAAAACAACAACAAAACTAGAGAGAATATAGGCAGTCCTAGCCCACAAATACTTGCCACAGAATCAGACATATGCATAAGGCATGTTAGGCCTCAGCTGCTTGGGGAGATGAAAGGATGCTGCCAGCTGCCTTCAGTGTTGTCATTCCCATAGAATGGTTTGGTTATGCCAAAAGGTTTAATTCAATAGCATTTTACAAATTTTGAATTCAGGTATTTAGCAGAACAAGACTCAATGGCTTTAAAAAATGAAATAAATTATTTAACTTTATTTGGGAAGATTTTATTTTATGATGGTGCAAGTAATACATATTGAAAAGTATAAAGAAGAAGGAAAAAAAATAAGCCATCCTCCTGATATCTGGGTCATTACTGAATAGTTTATATTCTAATACGAGATACCTTAGAACCTCTTTATTTGTAGCTTCCCCCAAAAGACTAAATGTCTATGTTTATGCGATAATTTCCATTTTAAAATGTGTGATATTGGACTTCCCTGGTGGTCCAGTGGTTAAGACTCTGCACTTCCACTGCAGGGGGTGTGGGTTTGATCCCTGGTCAGGGAACTAAGATCCCACATGCCTTGTGGCGCAGAATATAAGATACGATAAGATATAAAATAAAGTGTGATATTACAAAAAGATCAAGATTCTGGGTCGTGATTAATTAGATGCCAATTAGGACCTCCCATTTCCACCAATGTTATTTTTATTCTAGTTATTTTGTTTCCATTCACTAATTTGAATTGTTTGATACCTGTTAAGGTAATAAATGCTGCCCTGTAAATTATATAAGCTGACTTTGTACTGGTTGTAAGAACCTATAATATCATGGTCTTAGACCCTTTCACAATGAATATGAAATCTGTCTAATAACTTTATGACGTTTAAACAAGTTCTGAAATTCTTTCTTTATCTGTTATAGATTGGCTGTGATCGTAGCCAAAACCTTGTGGACATTTGTAGAGAGAAGCATTATCAGGCCTTTGTCTGTGATGCTTTGGCAGTACCAATCCGCAGTGGGTCTTGTGATGCTTGCATCTCCATTGCTGTTATTCACCATTTTGCTACAGCAGTAAGTATTGTCTTTCTTGCTCCAAGAACTTGTAACTAAGTGGCAGGAAATGTTCATGGATTTTACTGATTTGGACCCCATTTTAGCTTTTCCTTTCTTTCCATTCTCTTTTCTTGTCAGTTTACTGCAGTTTTTAAAGAAAGCCTGTGGAATGGAGATGAGTTACATGGGAGCTGTGATTACTTAAACAGAGACTATGCATTTATTGCTGCACATTTCTGCCTTTTTCCTACCTGAGTCTTACTCATCTTTAAATGTCTTCCTCAAACCCACAGAGTCGCAGAATTTAGCTGTAAGAGACGTTAAGAGATCATCAGCTCTAAGCCTCTTGAGTATTCTCTCTGTCTCCTCAGCCTCTGAGCTTCTTCTTTATTTCCATTTCCCATCTTGCTTTCTCGGCTCTCACTCTCATTCCTGACATCTGAGTCTCATGTTCTTCCCATTCTATTTTTCTTCTTTTCCTGTTCTTTTTTTCAAAACTCAGGTATTTATATGGTAGTAGTATGCTGATGCTTTTAATTAGTCACTCTGCTTCTAATTTTAAAAATAAGTGAATTTAATATTTTATATTTTTCTTATAGGGAAAAAATCTTATTATTCCTAGGTGTTACTCGTTTCCCCCAATCTAAGCAATAACATTATAGATCCCTTTGTGCTGGAATTCCTGGCAGTTTCAATATATCTTATGATCTCAACTGAATTTCAAACAAAGCAGAAAAGCCTCTATGCCTCTGTATTATTATCAGAAAGAAAAAAAAATTTTCCCCTTTTATCAACACTTTTTTTCCTCTCAATTGCAGAGCAAAATTCTCTTTTCCCCCTTTTTTTTAACTATAAGGTTTGTTTCATGTTTGATTTTCTGTACTGTCCATCTTAATTGAAAATAGTCCTATAGTCAGTTATATTTTCCTGTTTCCTCTCTGTATCTCTTTCTCGTTGATAAATGGCAATATGGTTTTTTGTTTGTTGTTTTTCTGTTTTAACTAGAAGCGTAGAGTGGCAGCTCTCCAAGAACTTGTTCGACTCCTAAGACCTGGTGGGAAGGCACTCATCTATGTTTGGGCAATGGAACAAGAATATAATAATAATAAGTCCAAGTATCTTAAAGAAAACCGAATTAGCCAAGAAAAGAAAGAGGAAATCAGCAATGATACATCAGTGCAAGAGTTGCTTGTGAAGCAGATGCCTGATGTGGGCAATCAAGATTCAGCACCTTCTGTTCCCTCCATTAATGACTTTCAGGATAGAGGATATAATTCAAGGAAAGTTACTAATTCCAAGTTGCCTATTCACACTAATAGGACTTCTTTTCATTCTCAAGACTTACTGGTTCCCTGGCACCTTAAGGAAAATCCTGGTAAGGGCAAGTCTATTGAGCCATTTGGACCATTAGGATCCCATGACCCAGGTCCTGTGTTTCATCGTTACTACCATGTGTTCTGTGAGGGAGAAATGGAAGCTGCCTGCCAGACTTTGAGTAATATCAGCATACTGCAAAGCTACTATGATCAGGGGAACTGGTGTGTGATTCTTCAAAAGGTCTGATCATCTCTATGAACATATATACAGTGAATAAATGCTCAGCTTTTTTTTTTAAAAAAGGAGATTAAATTACCTGTATTATTAGTTAAAGAGAAACCGTGCGGAAAAGTATCAAAGGAGAGTGCCTGAGAGAAATTATAAGTAGAGATTAGTTAGGAAATATTCGATCTTCTACTATTGCTGACATCATTTAATCCATAAATGTAGGCTTCTCCTATAGGGAGTAACAGGGATGGTTTTTAAAAGTGATTGAAGTAGTTTGTGAAATATTTGGGATCCTAGGGTAAGAGCACAGCATTTTAAAGATAAACTTTTGTTATAAAGTGTTACTAAATGAACTAAATCGTATAGAATCTTAGTGAAGTAATCACATAACATTTTATCAATAATAAAGAAAATATTCCTGTTCAGTAGAAAATTGTCTGAAGTTTTATCTGTGATTGTTAGCTCTGTAAAAGCATAGATGATAACCACTCTGTCACTACACCTTACTAGCACAGGGCTTGACACATAGTACGTACTCAGTAAAATTTTAGTCAATTGGATAGTACCCATATATTAATATAGGAACTTTCATCCAGTAAATACTTATTAAACCTCTACTCTGTACAAGTTACTATTTTAAGTTCTGGAAGGGGAACAGTGAACAAGAAAAAAACAGTCCATGCCCTCATGGAGCTTACATTCTAGAAGGAAAGACAGACAATAAGCAAACAGATACGGGTGATAAATGCTGTGGAAAAAAATAAAAACAGGAGGGGGTTTCACGTGAGAACAAAAGGTTATTTTTAAAGGGCTGAAATAACTACTAATCCTGACTATAGTTATTACCAAGAGTTAATTGGTATTCCTAATGCATTGATCTGGATGCTAAAGGCAACCCAAATATGCTCTTTTTTTTTTTTTTTTTTTTGGCTGAGCGGCATGTAGGATCTTAGTTCCCCGACCAGGGATCAAATCCTCGCCCCCTTAACCACTGGACTGCCAAGGAAGTCCCAGCAAATATGCTCTTTTTTCTTTAAATTGTTTTTTATAAATTTATTCACTTATTTAATTTTTGGCTGCATTGGGTCTTCGCTGCTGCATGCCGGTTTTCTCTAGTTGCTGAGAGCAGGGGCTACTCTTTATTGCAGTACACGGGCTTCTCATTGCGGTGGCTTCTCTTGTTGTGGAGCACGGGCTCTAGGTGCACAGGCTTCAGTAGTTGTGGCTCACGGGCTCTAGAGCGCAGGCTCAGTAGTTGTGGTGAAAGGGCTTAGTTGCTCCGCAGCATGTGGGATCTTCCCGGACCAGGTCTCGAACCCATGTCCCCTGCATTGGCAGGCGGATTCTTAACCACTGCACCACGAGGGAATAATAACTCCTTTATTTAAATAGCAAAACTTAAGAATTGTCAGTTAGACCTAATTATGCCCTGATAGCCAAAGCTATGGTGTCATTATTGGGTATTTCTAGTTCTTTCATAGTTTGTTCCAGTCCAGTGCAATCAGGGATTATGTTTTACCTACATATATGCCATAGTTACCCAGTTAACATACCTTATGTCAAGCTTCCAGGAGGCACAGAGGTCAAATTATCATGCAGAAGGGAAAACATTTTGGTTTTTTTTTTTTTTTTAACATCTTTATTGGGGTATAATTGCTTTACAATGGTGTGTTAGTTTCTGCTTTATAACAAAGTGAATCAGTTATACATATACATATGTTCCCATATCTCCTGCGTCTCCCTCCCTATCCCACCCCTCTAGGTGGTCACAAAGCACCGAGCTGATCTCCCTGTGCTATGCAGCTGCTTCCCACTAGCTATCTATTTTACATTTGGTAGCGTATATATGTCCATGCCACTCTCTCGCTTTGTCCCAGCTTACCCTTCCCCCTCCCCATATCCTCAAGTCCATCCTCTAGTAGGTCTGTGTCTTTATTCCCGTCTTACCCCTAGATTCTTCATGACCTTTTTTTTTTTTTCTTAGATTCCATGTATATGTGTTAGCATACAGTATTTTTCTCTTTTTTTTTTTTTTTTTTGCGGTACGCGGGCCTCTCACTGTTGTGGCCTCTCCCGTTGCGGAGCACAGGTTCCGGACACGCAGGCTCAGCAGCCATGGCTCACGGGCCTAGCCGCTCCACGGCATGTGGGATCTTCCCGGACCAGGGCACAAACCCGTGTCCCCTGCATCAGCAGGCGGACTCATCCACTGCGCCACCAGGGAAGCCCTCTTTTTCTCTTTCTGACTTACTTCACTCTGTATGACAGACTCTAGGTCCATCCACCTCACTACAAATAACTCAATTTCGTTTCTTTTTATGGCTGAGAAATATTCCATTGTATATATGTGCCACATCTTCTTTATCCATTCATCTGTTGATGGACACTTAGGTTGCTTCCATGTCCTGGCTATTGTAAATAGAGCTGCAATGAACATTTTGGTACATGACTCTTCTTAAATTATGGTTTATTCTTAATATTGTACTCTCAGCATGCATTGCTTTGTAGTAGTAATGCTTTAGACTACCTAAAGAAAAAACTCTTTCTGTGAACGATGGCTGTGCAGGCAATTATATATCTTGTTACTATATGTTAGTGATGCTAATCTTCAGCATTAAGCTTTCAAAACAGTACTCATCAAAAATCAGTCTTAGATGAGACACTGATTATTTTGTTGTGGAATTTCTGAATAAGATTATAATTGTTCACTATAGATGAATTTGTAAGGTTCATGATATGGGAAGAAAGAATTGCAGGGTGAAAAATAGTTTTATTTCTGATATACATTCTAGGACTTTACATCACAATTTGAAGTTTAACACATACTAATAAATTTTAACATCTAGATGAAATAGATGATTTTCTTATTTTATGTTTAAAGAGTAAGGTAATTTATTTTCAATATTTGTATTTACATAAGAAAACTTTAAAATTAAGGTGAAAATTTAGATATAGCTTTTTAAATGATGGAGAGTATAGATAGTTTTTCAAAATTCTATTAGAAAAAAATTAAGACCCCTGCTGGGGACCGCAGACAGTCACAGAAGCCATGGTCAGATTTCCACCAGCCTGGCCAGTGATTGACATTTATACGTCTCCACACTAGAAAGGGTAGGTTGGCAGGTATCTCAAACATTTCACTAGCTACTCCAAATCCTGTGTACAAGTTCCATACACTGAAAGAACAATCTGTATAAAACTTTGTTCATCTAGCTTATAAGAAACGAATATATTTTCTATCTGGGAAGTTGGCATTTTCTTACAGTATTAAAAGCCTTCACTCTTACCTTTAGAACTCGAAGCTTGACACAGCTTTAAAGTACCTCGAGAAAGAGCAGTTGTACGGATCTCTGAAAAACTATATTATTATACATACACCACACTTCAAATATATCTTATACTCAATGAAAGAACAAAGTGCATAGTACTTATTTCTTATGTTAGGAAACAATTGGCTGCATTCTCCTTCTATGAAAATCATGTTTACCTATGCCCAGTGAAAGGATTCTGCTTTCAATTGGAGAGAGCACAGTAAGTGGAGATCAACATCCTTTAAGAATAATAAGTGCTGGATACACATAGGTAAACCACAATGTATAAAATTGTTAGAAAAACTTTGTGCTTGGTAGCTTGGTAACAAGATCTTCTGGTTACTCTAAGGAACTCTTCATTGTCCGGTGGTTGAAGAAGCCTTGATCCCATTATCTTCACCTTGATCCCATTATCTTCTCCATGAGCTACTGCATACAGGAAGATTCAAGTTAGCCTATACAAACAAAAGAGTTCCTAGTCTAGGAAATCAAACACTGCCTGCTTCAGCCACCTGGGTTGAGTTCCATCCCCTTTGCCTCAAAGTTCTTTCATCTACCTAGTGAGAAACATATACATTTACAGAATGAGAAACAAGACTCTCTATAGAGTGCAAAAGCCTCCCGCCCTCAGTTTCTTTGGCCATGGAAGAGAGCTCCACTGCAGCTTGCTTTGCAGGTCTCCCAAACATTTCAGCAGCTGCTCCAAATCCCGGATACAAGTTCCACACCCTCCATGAACAATCTGTATGAAACCTACTCCTACTAGCGTGTAAGAAAAGCTTCCATTTTCTCTAAGGGAAACAAGGCCTTTCCTGCGGTGTGAAAGGACTTCACTCCCATTGGTTTTTAGAACAATGCATTCTGGGTGGGCTTGATGGTTCCTATAGGAGAAGCAGTAGGACAGATCTCTTCAATAGTTCATTTCCTGCATCCACACGTCAAGTGTATCTCATGCTCCAAGAACAAATATGGTGTGCAGCACTCCTTTCTTATGGTAAGAAACAACTTTCCAACATTTCTTATAGAAGCCTCGTGCATGATGACGCTGCCTGAAAGTCTTTTCCTTTCAATCCTATTGACACCACATACCTTGAAGTGCAACGTGATGTAAGAGACACAAAGACTTGATTTACAAGTTTATGGAACCACGTTAAGTGAGACATGATCTGAGAAACACAAATACTAGATTCACAAGTGTTAGGATGAAATGCACATGTTACCCTAAAAAACAACTTCCCTAGAGAAAGAACACGGTCACACCCACAAAAATATTTCTTCTTTGTGCTTGGTTTAAAAAAAAAATCTTGTGAGGACTATGGGAGACTGCATTGTATGAGGGTTGAAGAGGCCTGTGGCCTCTTCAGTGGGTCAGTAAGGCATTTTCAGGAGGTGAGACACCAAGTATCCTAATGGAACACTGAAGTTACACATCTGTGAACTAAGGGACTACATTCCTCAGCTGCTTGGGTTAAGGTCCTTATACTGAAACAAGTGTGCCTCATGAATTCTTTCCTTAGAACACGTGAGACATACCATACCATGCAGTTCCGAACACAAGGAAACCAGCATTTCCTGGTCGTTTAACAGGTTAGCATTTCTACTAGGCCGTTGGACAAGGAGCTCCAGGCAGCTCCCAGTGAAAGTTTAGAAAGGTAGTGTTGCAGGTCTACTGCCGTTAGCCCACTGCTCCAGTTTCCGTCTGTAAAGTGCATTCAGTGAGGAGCCATAAACTCTACAACTTCACGCATATTGCTCGTAAGGAACACGCACATTTTCTCTGCGGTAAAGAAATCTTTTCCTGCACTCTGAAAGTCTTGGACTCCTATTCCTTATTAGAAAACCGAGTTTGGCACAGCATTCAAAGGACCCCTTCCATAAACGCCATACATATCTCTAAAAGAATATAATCCATGTGTCCCCCTTCATCTACATCTTACCCTTCAAAAAACGCACAAGAGTTCTGGCTTGATAGTAAGAAACAATGGGCTTCCTTCTCCTTCTATAAATATCCCGTTTCCGTGGGCCTCGTGAAAGGCTCTGGCTTTCAACGGTATAAAGCATACCGACGGGTGTGGAACATCGCTAAACAATGAGAAATGCGAGATACACAACAACTTGCTTCTGAGAAACACGTATGTTTATGGGACGAAAAACAAGCCTTTTTGTAGAGCCTGAAAGCCTCCACTGCTGAACTTCTTTAGCTCTGGAACAGAGAACTTACCGCAGCTTACAAGGACAGGTAGGAAAACTAGGTTTGCAGGTCTCCCAAGCATTTCAGCGCCTGTCCAAATCGCGAGTACAAGTTCCACAGCCTGCATAAAGAGCCTGCATAAAACCTAGTTTTACTAGAGTGTACAAAACGCTTCCATTTTCTCTAAGGGAAACAAGGCCTTTCCTGCGGTGTGAAAAGTCTTTACTCCCATTGCTTTGGGGAACAGTGTGCTCTGAGCAGGCTTGATGGTTCCTACAGGAGAAGAAGTAGGACAGATGTCTGCCCTGGTATATTTGCTGCAGCCACACCTCGAGTGTGTATTACGCTCCATGAACCAACACGGTTCGCAATACTCCTTTCTGATGGTAAGAAACAACAGCCGACATTTCTTATAGGAGACTCGTGCATGATGAGGCTGCCTGAAAGTCTTTTCCTTTCAATCCTATTGACACCACGTAGCTTTAATGCCACGTGATGTAAGTGACACAATGACTGCATTTACAAGTTTATAAAACCACATTCATTGCGACTTGAGCTAAGAAACACAAATGCTACATTGACAAGTGTTAGGATGAAATGCCTATATTCCCCCCACACACACACACACAAAATAACTTCCCTAGAGAAAGAACCCGGTCACGTTCCCAAAAATATTTCTGCTGTGTGCTTGGTTTAAAAAAAAGAAAATCTCCTGGGGACTATGGGAGACCCTACGCTGTATGCGGATTGAAGAGACTTATAGCCACTTCAGTGGGTCATTGAGGCACTTCTGGGAGGTGAGACGCCAGGTCTCCTAATGAAACCCTAATGAAACTGCATCCACACTTCGAGTGTGTCTTACATTCCATGAACCCTAATGAAACCCTAATGAAACCATAATGAAACTGCATCCACACTTCGAGTGTGTCTTACATTCCATGAACCAACATGGTGCGCAGTACTTTCTGATGGTAAGAAACCACAGCCGACATTTCTTATAGGAGACTCGTGCACGATGAGGCCACGTGAAAGTCTTTTCTTTTCAATACCCTGGACACCACGTAGCTTCAAAGTCATGTGATGTAAGCGACACAATGACTGCATTTAAAAGTTTATGGAGGGCTTCCCTGGTGGCGCAGTGGTTGAGAGTCCGCCTGCCGATGCAGGGGACACGGGTTTGTGCCCCGGTCTGGGAAGATCCCACATGCCACAGAGTGGTTGGGCCCATGAGCCATGGCCACTGAGCCTGCGTATCCAGAGCCTGTGCTCCGCAACGGGAGAGGCCACAACAGTGAGAGGCCTGCGTACCGGAAAAAAGAAAAAAAAACTTTATGGAACCACGTTCAGTACAGCATGAGCTCGAAAAACAAATGCTAGATTGACAAGTGTTAGGATGAAACACCTATGTTCTGCTCCCCTAAAATAACTTCCCTAGAGGAAGAACACACTGACATCCCCACACACGTTTCTACTGTGTTCTTGGCTTAAAAAAAAAGGAAATCTCCACGTACAGACTCTACTCTGTACGTGGGTTGAAGAGGCTTACAGCCACTTTGGTGGGTCAGTGAGGAACTTCTGGGAGGTGAGATGCCAATTCACCTAATGGAACCCTAGTGTTACACTTCTGGGACCTAAGGCATGACATTCCTCAGCCACTTGGGTTAAGGTCCTTCTCCAGAAACAAGTGTGTCCAGCGAGTTCTTTTCCTGGAGCTTGTGAGACATAACATAGCATGCAGTACCAAAGAGAAGGAAATCCGCCTTTCCCCATGGTTTGAGGTTAGCATTGCTACTAGGCCGTTGAACACGGAGCTCTAGTCAGCTCCCAGTGAAACTTTAGAAGGATAGTGTTGCAGGTCTCCCTGCCGTTAGCCCGCTTCTCCAGTGTTAAGATCAGGAACAAGAAAAGGTTGCCCACTCTTACCACTATTATTCAACAAAGTTTTGGAAGTTTTAGCCACAGCAAACAGAGAAGAAAATGAAATAAAAGGGATCCAAATTGGAAAAGAATAAGTAAAACTGTCACTATTTGCAGATGACATGATACTATACATAGAGAATCCTAAAGACTCTACCAAAAAACTACTAGAGCTAATCAATGAATTTGGTAAAGTAGGAGGATACAAAATGCACAAAAATCTCTTGTGTTCCTATACGCTACTGATGCAAAATCTGAAAGAGAAATTAAGGAAACACTCCCATTTATCATTGCCAAAAAAAAAAAAAAAAAAAAACCTAGGAATAAACCTACCTAAGGGGACAGAAGACCTGTATGCAGAAAACTATAAGACACAGATGGAAGTAATTAAAGATGATACAGATAGATATATACCATGTTCTTGGATTGGAAGAATCAACATTGTGAAAATGACTATACTACCCAAAGCAATCTACAGATAAAATTCAATCCCTATCAAAAAAACAAAGGCATTTTTCACAGCACTTAGAACAAAAGATTTCACAATTTGTATGGAAAGAAAAAAGACCCCGAATAGCCAAACAATCCTGAGAAAGACACAGATGGAGGAATCAGGTTGCCAGACTTCAGACTATACTACAAAGCTACAGTACTCAAGACAGTATGGTACTGGCACAAAAACAGAAAGATAGATCAATGGAACAGGATAGAAAGCCCAGAGATAAACCCATGAACATATGGTCACCTTATTTTTGATAAAGGAGGAAGAATATACAAGGGAGAAAAGAGAGCCTCTTCAATAAGTGGAGCATGGAAAACTTTACAGTTACATGGAAAAGAATGATACTAGAACACTCCCTAACATTGTACACAAAAATAAACTCAAAATGGATTAAACGCCTAAATGTAAGGCAAGACACTATAAAACACTTAGAGGAAAACATAGGCAGAACACTATGACATAAATCACAGCAAGATCCTTTCTGACCCACCTCCTAGAGAAATGGAAATAAAAACAAAAATAAACAAATGGGACCTAATGAAACATAAAAGCTTTCGTACAGCAAAGGAAACCATAAACAAGACCAAAAGACAACCCTCAGAATGGGAGAAAATATTTGCAAATGAACGAATTGACAAAGATTAATCTCCAAAATATAAAAGGAGAACATGCAGCTCAATATCAAAAAGCAAGCAACCCAATCCAAAAATGGGCAGAACACCTAAACAGACATTTCTCCAAAGAAGATATATGGATTGCCCACAAACACATAAAAGAATGCTCAACATCACTAATCATTAGAGAAATGCAAATGAAAACTACAATGAGGGGCTTCCCTGGTGGCACACTGGTTGAGAGTCTGCCTGCCAATGCAGGGGACACGGGTTCGTGCCCCAGTCCAGGAAGATCCCACATGCCGTGGAGCAGCTAGGCCCGTGAGCCATGGCCACTGAGCCTGTGCGTCCGGAGTCTGTGCTCCGCAACGGGAGAGGCCACAGCAGTGAGAGTCCCGCGTACAACAACAACAACAAAAAAAAAACTACAATGAGGTATTACCTCACACAAGTCAGAATGGCCATCATGAAAAAATCTACAAACAGTAAATGCTGGAGACGGTGTGGAGAAAAGGGAACCCTCTTACACTGTTGGTGGGAATGTAAATTGATATGGAGAACAGTATGGAGGTTCCTTAAAAAACAAAAGTAGAACAACCATACCACCCAGCAATCCCACTACTGGGCATATACCCTGAGAAACCATAATTTAAAAAGAGTCATGTAGCACAATGTTCATTGCAGCTCTATTTACAATACCCAGGATATGGAAGCAACCTAAGTGTCCATCGACAGATGAATGGATAAAGATGTGGCATATATATACAATGGAATATTACTCAGCTATACAAAGAAAGAAAATTCAGTTATTTTAGTGAGGTGGATGCCCTAGAGTCTATCTTCAGAGTGAAGTAAATCAGAAAGAGAAAAACAAATACCGTATGCTAACACATACATGGAATCTAAAAAAAAGAAAAAAATATGGTTAAGAAGAACCTAGGGGCAGGACAGGAATAAAGACGCAAATGGAGAGAATGGACTTGAGGACAAGGGGAGAGGGAAGGGTAAGGTGGAACGAAGTGAGAGAGTGGAATGGACTTACATATACTACCAAGGGTAAAATAGGTAGCCTAGTGGGAAGCAACCACATAGTACAGGGACATCAGCTCAGTGTTTTGAGACCACATAGGGGGTGGGATAAGGAGAGTGGGAAGGAGACGCAAGAGGGAGGAGATATCGGGATATATGTATATGTATGTGCTTCACTTTGTTATATAGCAGATTTATACTGCAATAAAGATGTTAAAAAATAAAAATGGTCAAACAGCTGCTATAATGATGAAAAAAAAAAAAAGATCATGTTGCAGGTCTCCCTGCCATTGGCTCATTGCTCAGCTTCCAACTGTAAGGTGCATTCAGTGAAGAACCATTAACTCTACAATTTCCCGCACCTTGTTATTTAGGAACAGAACCTTCCCTCAGCGACTGAGAAGCCTTTTCTTACAGCCTGCCAGGCTTGGACTCCTACCCCTTTTCAGAACACCGAGTTTGGCATAGCATTCAAATGACCCCTTCCCTCAATGCTGTACACGTGTTAAAAGAATATACTCCGTGTGTCCCCATTCATTCCGTCTTACTTCCTATGAAACACAAAGGAGCTGCAGCTTGATGGGAGGAAACAATGGCCTCCTTCTCCTTCTATGGATATCCCGTTGCCAAAGGCCCCGTGAAAGGCTCTTGCGTTCAAGGGTGTAGATCATATCGACAGGCGCCAAACACCGCTAAATGAGGAGAAATAAGACATACAGAACATGCTCCTGAGAAACACGTACATTTAACTGCACGAAAAGCATGCCTCTTCGTGGAGTCCGAAATCCTCCCCAGCTCAGCTTTTTTTGCCATGGGGCAGAGTGGTAACCGCTGCTTCCATGGCCAGCTAGGAAAGGTAGGTTTGCAGGTTTCGCCTGCCTTTCAGCGCCCGTCCAAACTGCGTGGACAATATCCACAGCCTGCCCGAACATCCTGCACAAAACCGAGTTTTACAAGAGTGTAGGAAATGCTTCCAAGTTCTCTCAGGGTAAAGAGGCCATTGCTCTGGCTGGTCGGCCTTCACTCCCACTCTTTTGGAGCACAGTGCCCTCTGGGCAGTGTTGATAGTTATGGTAGGAGAAGCAGTTGAACAGATGTCTACCCCGGTATACTTAACTGCATCCACACTTCGAGTGTATCTCACGCTCCAGGAACCAACACGGTGCACAGAACTCCTTTGTGGTGGTAAGAAACAAAAGGCAACAGTTCTTCTCGAGACTCATGCGTGATGAGGCCTCCTGAAATTTTGTTCCTTCCAATCCCGTTGACACCCCGTAGATTGATTGCCACGTGATGGAGCAACACAATGACTGCTTTTACAAGTGCATGGAACAACGCTCAGTGGGACGTGAGTGTAAGAAACTCTAGTGCTACACTGACAGGGTTAGGATAAAACGCCTCTGACCCCCTCCAAAAAGGAACTTTCCAAGAGACAGCACACGGTCACATCCCCAAGAACATCTCCGCCCGTGTGCTCGGATAAATTAAAGGAAATCTGGCAACTCTGGGAGACTCTGAGCTGTACGTGCCTTGAAAATGCTTATAGCCACCCTGGGGGTCAGTGTGGCACTTCTGGACAGTGAGACACCAGGTCTCCTCATGGAACCCTAGGGTTACGTTGCTGGGACTTAAGGCCCAACATTAATCATCCACTTGGGTTATGGTGGTCCCTGTCCAGAAGCAACAGTTGCCAAAGATTTCATTTCTTTGAGCTCGTGAGACAGCATAGCATGTAATACCACAGAGAAGGAGACCTGCCTCTCTCTGGGTTTGCAGAGGTTAGCTTTTCTACTAGGGCGGTGAGCACAGAGATCCAGTCAATGCCCAGTGAGAGTTTAGAAGGTTATTGTTGCAGGTCTCTCTGCGCTTAGGCCACTGTTCAGCTGCAGTCTGTAAAGTGCATTCAGGGAACAACCAGAATCTCTAATACGCCCCGCATCTCATTGGGAAGGCAGGAACAGCACATTCTCTCCTTGGTGAAGACGTCTTTTCTTGCAGACTGCCAGGGAGAACGGAACAGGGAAACAGGGACAGGGAGAGAGAGAGGGAGAGGGAGAGAGGGAGAGAAGGAGGAGAGAGGGAGAAGAAGGGAGGAAGAGACCTCCTTCCCTCTCTCTCTCTCTCCCTCTCTCTCTCTCTCCCTCTCCCTCTCTCTCTCCCTCTCTCTCTCCCTCTTCCTCCCTCTCCCTCTCCCTCCATCTCTCCCTCTCCCTCTCTCCCTCTTCCTCCCTCTCCCTCTCCCTCCATCTCTCCCTCTCCCTCTCTCCCTCTGCCTTACCTCTGCCTCTCCCTCCATCTCTCCCTCTCTGGGAGGGAGTGAGGGAGATGGAGAGACGGAGGGAGGAGAGTTGGAGCGAGAGGGAGAGCGAGAGAGGGAGGGAGAGAGGGAGGCAGGGAAAGAAGTCTTTCGCTCCCTCCCTCTATCACTCTCTCCCTCTCCACCCTCTCTCTCCCTCTCCCCCCTCCCTCTCCATCTCTCTCTCTCTCTCTCTCCCTCCACCTCCTTCCCTCTCCATAGAGGGAAGGAGGTGGAGGGAGAGGGAAAGAGGTAGAGCCAGAGCGTGCGGAAACAGGGACAGGGAGAGAGGAAGGGAGAGAGGGAGAGGGAGAGAGGGAGAGGGAAAGGGGGAGAGGGAGAGGGGGAGGGAAAGAGGGAGAGAGAGAGAGGGACAGGGAAAGAGCGACAGGGAGAGAGGGAGGGAGAGAGGCAGAGGGAGAGATGGAGGGAGAGGGAGAGAGGCAGCGAGGTAGAGGGAGAGAGGGAGAAAGAGAGAGAGAGAGGGAGAGAGGTAGAAGTGCTGAGGAGGGGGGTTCCCCCCCCCTCCCACTACCATCCTCTCCCTACTGCTTTCTCTTTTTTCTGCTTCAACAAACACCAGGCGCCATTTAGATCAGCCCTGAAGTCAACGTTGATGCTTGGACAGCCTGACCTCCCTGCTGACTTCCAGCCCAGGACCATCGCTGGGAGATGAAGTCTGCGGGGCCCTGGGCGCAGGCTGCACAGGCACCTCCTCTGATGCCCAATCTCTCCTCGTTTACGAGGCAGCCCATACTCCCCTCCCTGACTCCCCAAGATTTGGGGCCTTTTTAATATGTGTCGATAATACCATGAGCTACTATTTAACTCTTCCACGAGGACCCATCTCCCAAAATGCAATGGTTTTCAGCCTTGGCTGCACTAGAGAACCCCCAGGGAAGGGAGAGATGTCTCTCCCTCCCTCTCTCTCTCTCTCCCTCTGTACTTCTGTCTACCTCTCTCCCTCTCCCTCTGGGGTGATGCCCGATGAGCTCAGAATCGCAGATGGCCCCCCCATCCCCTCTCTGTGGCTTGCATGGGGGATGGACCTTCTCACTGTGGCCCGGGCACGGCCTTGACATTCAGACATCGGGTCCTGCATGGACACTTGTGTTTGTTCCATAGCGCATGTGGCTGCAGTCTGTGCTTCTGTAGATGGGGGCTGTGCATGAGCCCTTCATCTTCCCGCAGACACCACTGGTGCTCACTCGGCCTCGCGGGTGATGCAGGGGGAACGGGGGACAGCCTTGTGTCTCCACCTTCTTGGGCTACAGACAGGCCACGCTGGTCCTGTGGTGACTGGGGGCTCCCAGGAGAACTCCACTGCAGACCGGAGAGGTGGCCCCAGAGAAGGCAGCGTACGTCTGGGGCCAGGCCTCATCAGCGAGCCACGGGCCACCTGCAGCAACAGGTGTCTCACCGTCCAGGGGCTGGGTGTTCGGGCACCGTAGGGATGAGCTGCTGTCTGCACGGCAGCCGTGTTTGACTTGTTGAGACCGGGGAGGCCCCTTGGTGGCTCCTGGAGAGCCTGGCCGCATTTCTTCCTGCCCTTGGCCTTAGAGCCCATCACGTTCATGCCATTTCTGGTTCCAAAAGGACCTGTGTTAATAAAGACCACGTGTTAGGACAGCACCAAAGTGTCTAGAAATCCGGGCCAGGAGGAGGAGGGAGGGGGATTGGCTGTGCCCGCCAGTGGCCTGGGAGCCCTGCCCGCCTGCAGAGACCTGGCCCGGGGCCCATGGGGAGGGCATGGCCCACGGTCCCCTGCGCCTTCCTTCTCTGGGTTCCAGGAGAACTGCGTGATCCTCAGGGAGCTGGTGAGGCTGCACGCCCTGAAGTCCGGCCTACTGGGGTTCCACATGCATGCCGACTCCGTGCTGTAGATGAACATGGACAAGACCAGCCAGGTGGTGGCCACTGTCCTAGGTAACACCACCTCCCCCTGAGTCCCAGTGGGGACGGGGGTCAGGCGGACCTTGACCAGACGTGGTGCTGCCTGAGACCCCACTGTGTCAGCCCTTGGGGGCCGCCTTCCCGGACCCTTCATTCTGCCTCGAGGGGCACGGGGTTGGGGGTGGCTGGGGGGCCGCCGCAGGGACGTAGCCGAGCCTCTCCAATCCGCCCGCAGGTGAGCTGGCCCAGAAGCTGAAGCCCCTCGGGGAGCAGGAGCGGCCGTGATCCTGGAGCTAAAGAAGGCCGAGTGCCAGAGGCGGGGCCTGCACTTTGACGGCCCCATCAACGCCTGGGACCTGCGCTACTACATGAACCAGGGGGAGGAGACACGCTACCACGTGGACCAGTACCTGCTCAATGAGTCCTTCCCCATGCAGACGGTCACACGCGGGCTGCTGGGCATCTCCCAGGAGCTGCTGGGGCTGACCTTCCACCTGGAGGAGGGCACCAACATGTGTCACGAAGATGTGAGGCTCTAAACGGTCTGGGACGCGGCCTCGGGCAAGGTCATCCATCGGCAAGTTCTACCTGACCTCTATCCTCGGTGCGTGCGTGGGGGAACCTGTCGGCCGTGGGCCGGGGCTCCTCTGTGGAAGCGGGACCCCACCCACGTCCCTCCGCAGGGAGGGGAAGTCCGGGCACGTGGCCTGCTTTGGCCTGCAGCCGGGCTGCCTACAGCATGATGGGAGCTGCCAGATCGCCATCGTGGCCATGGTGGCCAACTTCACCAAGCCTACACCCAACCTGCCCTCCCTGCTGCAGCATGATGAGCAGGAGACCAACTTCCACAACTTCGGGCACGCGATGCACCAGCTCTGCTCCCAGGCGCAGGGCTGCAGGCAGGGGGTGGGGAGGGCCCGGGCACGCGTGGTCCTCAGGCAGGCCCTCGCCATGGGATTCTTTCACTGACATCACCCCGCACGTGGTGACGCCCTCGGTGTCAGCTTCCATCATCAAACCCCAGGCACTGGCAGCGTAAACAACGGAAATGGATGTCCTCGAGGCTCTAGAGGCTGGAAGACCCAGATCAAGGAGTCAGGGCTGGTTCCCTGCATGTTAAATACATGTACTCAAGAGTTGCCTTTAAAAAAGACAAAAGAAGAGAAAGGAACGTTGCCTGCAAGTCTGCTGACAGCTGGTTATGAGAACCAGAGGGAAGGCTCTGGGGCTGGGGGCGCAGTGCCCTGTGAGCTCTGGGGCTGCTGCCAGTCTCCGTGGAGGCTCAGCAAGTCCCAGTGACTTCCCCACGTCGGGGGCGCCAGCTGAGCGTCTGGCCCCAGAACCCACTGCTCGTTCAGTCTTCCTGTGGTCAGCCCTTCATCCTGAGAGCGATGCTCTCATAGGCTGCACCGGGGCGCGTGGGGACAGTTTACTGAGCTGTACAGACGTCACTACTGCTTTGGACCATTTTCATCACCCTGAAAATGTCCCTCACACCCTTAGCTATCACTCTGTCCCCTCGCCAGCCCCTGACAGCCAGGAACCCACTCGCTGACTCTGTGGATCTACCTGCTCTGGACGTTTCTCCTCAGTGGGGTCACACCCTGTGTGTCCTTCTGTGTCTGACTTCTCTCGCTGAGCATCGTGTTCTCAGGGTGTATCGACGTGGCAGCGAGTGTCAGGGCTTCACTGCATTGCATGGCTGAGGGACGTAAAGAAGACAAGAGAAAAGAAAAGAACGTTGCATGCAAGTCTGGTGACAGCCGGTGATGAGAACCAGAGGGAAGGCTCTGGGGCCAGGGGCACCGTGCCCTGTGAGGCCCTGGCGCTGCTGCCAGTCTTGGTGGGGCACGGGCAGCACCGTCCCTCAGGAGCTGCTGGACAAGCTCATCAAGTCCCGGCAGGCCAACCCAGATGCGGCCGGACCGAGGGAAGGGAAGGGGGCTTCCGGTCTGCCCGGCTGGAAAGTGCGGCCTGGACACGTCTCCTTCCTCCTGCCCCCCAGGCCTATTCAACCTGCGTCAGATCGTCCTGGCCAAGGTGGTTCAGGCCCTGCACACGCAGACGCCGGCCCAGGAGAATGCCTGCCTCTGCCAGGAGATCCTGGGGTTCCCAGCCACGCCAGGTAGCCAAGTGCACACCGGGCCCACCTTAGTGGTCGGTTGGCAGCTACTGCCCAGGTCAAGAGCATCGTCTGGTGGTGTGTGAAGGGGGACCAACTGACGGGCTCCGGCTGAGGCCTGCTGACCTCTGGCCTCTTCCTGCCACGGTTCCTTGGCTGGTCCCTCCAGCTGTGGCCCGCGGAGTCCGAGGGTGGGGTGGGAGGCTCTGCACGTGCTTTCTAGAGAGCCTGGAAGAGGCAGGAGAGGGCTTCATACCCCAGACAGAACGCATCGACGAGGTTTGCCCGTGCGTGTCGGTGCGGACACGCGGTTCACTCCCTCGTGAGAGCTTTAACCAGAGATCTCCCCGTGGTGGAGGGCGAGCCCTGACTCATCTCTCGCAGCCTTGGCAGCTGACCTTGTAAGAGGCTTAGGAGTGAACCCTCGTGAGCTTCAGCAGAAAGTCGGCAAAGATTTATTTGTGTCCCTCCACTGAATTGCCAGCAAGGTCCCCGTTTTCTAGAAGTGTTGGGCCAATACTCTCTCTAGTGGCAGGGGACTCAGACAAGGCTGCTTTGAGGCCCCCACCCTCGCTCTGTGGCAGGGGCACTGAGCGGCCAGGGGGCCAGGCAGGAGCCTCTCCGCGTGTGTCCCAGTGACCGACCTGCCTGCGACCTTCGGCCACGTGGCAGGAAGCTACGACACCCAGTCCTATGGCTACTTGTGCAGCGAGGTGTACTCCGCGGACACGTTCCACACACACTTCAAGTAGGAGGGCGGCCTGAGTGGCAAGGTGAGAGGCCGGCCTGCCGCGCAGACCAAGAAGGCGCTCTTTGGCTTGGGCCTATACGTTGTGCCGCCCTCCTGGGCCTCCTGGGTTCTGAGAGCCCTGCCCTGGACCCCCTGCTCCCCTGCCCTTTGTTCAGTCACAGCAGAGGTGGCCACATCCACACCCTCTGTGAGTCGGTGTTCCACCCTCCTGCAGCCCCGCCCCCTCTCCGCAGGTTGCCATGGACTACAGAAGCTGCATCCTGAGGCCAGGGGATTCCGAGGATGCCAAGGGCAGACATGCTGGCCTTAAATGAGTCGCAGAGGCCTTAAGTGGGCTTGTGTGGTTGGGCTCACCTCTTATGTTTCAGTGAACTTTGTGAGAAGACAGGGCCTGGGAGCTGCAGCCTCACAGTTGGGCTCCACAGTAAGATGTGTGGGACAGACCTCAAACTGACCCAAAACATGGAGGAATATCAGCCATCTAGAGGTCTAAAAGAGAGCCACTGCAGCTAGCCCATAGGTCCAAGAAAAATAAATTCTTATTTATGTAACTGAGTTTTGTTCCAAAGAATTATCACAGCAAGAGCTGACTAATACAGCATCCTCCAAATCACTGCTATGTACATGGCTGCCACCATGCCTACATGTAAGGCAATTGTGTCCTCAAACTTTGAGAATTCTTGAATTCTTGGTGCCTCTCCAACACAATGTACATGGCTAAAGTTTCCCCAAATAACTTCACTAATGTACCACAAAGATCTCCCTAAACTTTTATTACATGTAATGCAAAGTTCTTTCTATTCATTTTCTGTTTCTACGTAGTTAAAATGCTTTTTATCAACCTAAAAGGATGGAAAATTGGAACAAAACATCTTTGTGGATAGCTGTTTTTCACAAAGGAAAATTACTAACAAACCAGGCATTTCACTGAGTGTAGAGCACTAATGCCCCTAGTGCCTCTAAATGCCAAGTGAACAAAGGCACTTAATAAATATTGAATCCTGCTCTCTCCACTTGAGAGGGGAGAGCAAGCTATTCTCAAGTAGTGGAGGGATGCTCTTAGGAGCTATTTGCAACATTCTGTGAACCTGGACACTGTGTAGCTACAAAGAAACCTTTTGTCTAAGTAAACTAACTAGAGAAACTTTAAAGTGGAAAAAGAGAGAAAGAATGAGAGAATACCCTTCTCATGGTGACTCATTCACTTATTCGTTCATTTACCAAATATTTACTATGTGTATAGTACTGTGCTGAAAACTGCACAGAACACGGAGATGTACCCCCGTTCTCAGGGAGGTTAGATACCAGAGAGAGAGATAAGATGTAGATGCCTTATGGCAGTTCTACATATGTCTTATTAAACTGTTTACAAGTTCAGGGGAGAGAAGGGATCCAGAAATTGCTTGGATTCTCAGTGAAGTCTTCCCAGAGAAGGAGGTGTAAAATAGATTGACTAGAAAAAAAAAATTAATGTCATAGGTAGATATGAAAGGGAGCAAAGATGCACAGATAATTAGACCCAGTTCTTTTTTAAAAAGTCTAGAAAGTGAAATTAAAGCCAAATTATGGAGGGTCTTGAATGTCAATCTTAAGAGTTTGGCTGTATTGTGTTGACAATGGGTGCCACGGACGGTTTGGAAGAGGGCAATGGCATAACCCAAGAGCCTTGGGAGGTGTAAGAGAGGTTGCAGGGAGGAAGATAGAAAGACATGCTATTATCCGAAGCAATCATCGTAATCCAGGTGTAAAATAATAAATGGTAGAACCGGAGTAATGGCAACACAGATGGAAGGGAGGAGTATGAGAGACACTAGAAAGAAAAACTGTCAGGGCTTCACCATTGATTGGATACATTCATTTCTCCATTTAACAAAGGTTATCAGTAACTGTGCTAGTCGTTGGGAATCAAGAGTAAGCAAAACAGTCATGATCTCTTCCTCACGGACCATATGGTAAACACCTATCTAAAACTGGATGTGAAATGTGATGAAGGCTATAAGCGAGAGGTACGTGGTATTATGTGAGCTATGGTAGGGGGATGTGATGAGTTGAGTAGGTAAGGGGATACTTTCTTGACAAAGTGACACATGAGAAGAGATGAGAAGGATGAGGAGGCATCAATCAGTTGCAAACTAAACAGAAGGACATTTCACGCAGAGGGGCAGCATGGGCAATGTGCCGTTGTAAGTATGCAGGCCTGAAAGGAGGCCACTGTGGGCTGGATGATTGAGAATGAAAGGAAGGAGGTGCAAGACGAGGCTGCAGAGATCATGCTCCATCCTGCCCAGGAGATGCCCTGCCCTGCAGACTAGCGCACCCAGAGTGCCAGTGCACAGCAAGATGAGAAGCCTGCTCTAGAATGCAAGTCAACACTGCTTCTTTCACCAAGAAAGTCTTGCCTGTTAAACTAAACAGCATATCTAGTGGACATATGATGAATCTAGAAAGATGAGAGTATGCAGAGTTGGAGTACGAGGTGCATTAACTGCACAGGGAGTATCTGTGCAAAGGCACTCAAGCCTGACACCTGCTGGGCAATTTAAATACTGCAGGTGGGGATGACTAAACGCCAGGGGTCCAAGTGTGAGAAGAGACAGAAAGGAAAATAGAGATGTTGGCCAAAGCAAGCCTGGGAGAGACCATGGCTTGTATCCCACAGGTGATGAGGCCTGGGGCTACCACTGGCTGAGTAAGGGTGCCTCCGCTGATTAGAAAAAGGCACCCCGCTGCTGAAGGACCGATTAGATAAAGGGAGTGATCCCAAAAAGTTCCCCTTCCTCAGGGCCAAAGAGCCCCATGAGGCTTGGCCGAGCACAGTTCAGACTACACGCCTCTGTGCAGAGCACACGCTGGGAGGCTAGTGTGCACTAACGCTGTGTGGGCAAGCCATTAGCAGCATTATTTTAAGCGTATGTTTTTACGTTAGAAGATCACTTAACCTGAGTAGGCAGATGAACTTAGAGGAACAGAGCCCAGGGGTCGCAAAACCACCCAGGAGCTTCTGCCATAGTCCGGGCAAAATGTAATACGGATGAAGAAGCAAATTTAGGAGGAGGCCAAAATCTACAAGCTGGACCCACCAGATGCAAGACATAAAGAAAGTTCAGTGAAGGAACTCTGAAGAGAATGGGCTCTGCAATAAATTTTTCTTAAATTCAATGTAAAATATTCGGGAAAATTAAGTACAGTGGCCTTTAAGGTCCCTTCCAGCTATAATTTCTTTTGATTTCTACATTATTACTCTGGTTAAGTAAAGTCCCTTCAGAGGTACAGAACAGTTCCTACACCTGAATAGGATGCAAAGAATAATCTGGCTTCTCTTCACCAGGGGATGAGTTGAACTGTCCTTGCAGAAGAGATAACAGTTGGTGTGAACCCCAGATCCTAGAAACAGGCCAGGCACACGATAAGTATTCAGCTTTTTGAAAACAAATGAACAATCATTTCCTCTCCTAAATCTTCACACCCTTGCTCTCCTGGCTACTTTCTCTCAGCTTATAAACATCCTCAAATATACTCACTTAAGAGAGACCTGCGCACTGTGATAAAGAGTGGCCCACACTTGCCACAGCTAGAGAAAGCCCTCGCACAGAAACGAAGACCCAACACAGCCATAAATAAATAAATAAAATTTAAAAGAAAAAAAAAATATATATATATATACTCACTTAAAAAACTCTCAGACCTATGATTCTTTGTATCATCTTGTGGGTAACCTAAGTATCTCCCATGCCTTCAAACACCTGTCCTCTCAAAAAGCCCAGATCTGAACCTTGGGCCCAGACCCGTCTACCAGGCCTCTCTAAAGCACTGAAGATCAAGTAAGATCCTCTCGCCACCCCCAATCCCTCTCTACTGTGCTCTGTATCTCACAAAAAGATGCAGCTGTAAACTGTCACCCACGCTTGCTGCCCTCCCTTTTCTAACTGGTCACCAGGCCCCACCCATTCTCTCTCGGATCTCCAAAATGCAGTCCAACCTTTTATAACTTAAGTGGGACCTTTAGATTACAATTCACACTGCACCCAATCAACTGCCTTCCACATGGAGGTCCGAGTGAGCCTCTAAACCAGAAGTCCATCTTATTGTTTATTAGGGTTTCCCACAGCCTTCAGGATAAACATCCAAACTTCTGACAGGACAAACAAGGTCGCTTTCTGTTTGTCCCCACTAGGTTTCCAGTATAACTCTCATTTCTTTCCCAAACCCTGAGTTCCAGTCCTGTACATTAGCTTTGCCATATTTTCTTATATTTCTCAACCTTTGACGCACTGCTCCCTCCTGCCACCCCAGGAGGTTCTACTATCCTTAGAAAGGATGGCACCTCCTCCAAGAAGCCTACCCTGAACTTTCCCTTTTAAGGTTCTGTGCTCTGCAAAGGGGAAAGGTGAGGGGGAGGGATAAATTAGGACTTTGGGATTAACATATACACACGGCTATATATAAAATAGGTAATCAACAAGGACCTACTGCATAGCACAAGGAACTCTACTCCATATCCTATAATAACCTGCATGGGAAAAGAATCTGAAAAAGAATGGATATATGTATAACTGAATAACTTTGCTGTACACCTAAAACAAACACAATATTGTAAATCAACTACACTCCAATATAAAATAAAAATTAAATTAAAAAACAAAAGATTCTGTGCTCTGCAGCACCAGAACTCACTTCTTCCAGAGCACTGACTACTGTGCTTGTGTTTACCTGCTGCCCACTAGAAGGGGAGATTACCTAGGGCAGAAGCATCGTCTCCAGCAGCCCTTGGTTCTGACAACTCATTCAAGTGCCAGGATACTTTACACACATAAGGTACTTAATTAATTGTAAGAACCCTCAGAAAGAGTGGTTTTTAATGTCATTTTACAAGTGTGGGGATTGCAGTTCAAAAGTAACCTGCACAGGCCACAAACAGCATAAGCCCTGGAATTCAGACCCTAAGCTGCCTTCACACCGGTGCTCTTTCCACTATATGATACGACTATTGAAAAAAAGACTTTTTTGGGCTTCCCAGGTGGCGCAGTGGTTGAGAATCTGCCTGCCAATGCAGGGGACACCGGTTTGAGCCCTGGTCTGGGAAGATCCCCCATGCCGCAGAGCAACTGGGCCCATTGAGCCTGAGCATCTGGAGCCTGTGCTCCACAACAGGAGAGGCCACGACAGTGAGAGGCCCGCGCACCGCGATGAAGAGTGGCCCCTGCTCGCCACAACCAGAGAAAGCCCTCGCACAGAAACGAAGACCCAACGCAGCCAAATTAATTAATTAATTAATTAAACGAATTTATTTAAAAAAAAGATTTTTTTATCCTAAGCCCTGTTTTAATGGAAAGGAAATGAAGCTGGGATATATCAATTTCCTAATCGCTTTGGTCTGTACCACGCAAAGTCATTCAACAGACCAGGTAACATCTGTGCAACAATTAACGATGCTCCAAACTGTGCTAAGTGTTCTACATTGCAGAGTCTACAAGCATTAACAGTGAGTCCTTGTAACCGCCACAGAGAGTGGGTCCTGTTAAGCCCATGCTACAGATGAGAACACTGAGACCTAGAAGCCTTAAGGCACTCGGCCGGGGTCACCGAGCTGGCAGGAGTCCTAGGCCACACGCCCCGTCTAGTGCATGCACACCCGGGCACTGTGCACCGATTCTAGTGCCCACCCTCCACCTTGCACCATCTAGAACCCCGCTTTGCAGCGCCCACATGAGAGCCCCTGGAAGCGGGAACTACAAACCTGTCTCGCCAAGCCGTGGCTGGAAGAAGCTCTGGATACAGATCAGGGGCAGAGGGTGCTCAGGAGCGGCGCCCAGTCCACCCTGCAGAGGCGGTCAGCGTTAAGTCCAGCAGGCCCTCCCGCAGGGAAGCGCGCAAGGCGGGCAGAGGCAGCGCGCACAGGTCCTCACAGCGCGGGAAGAAGTCTGCCGCGGTGTCGCAGTACAGCTTCACCGAGTGATCATGGCCCGAGCGCAGCTTAGGGGACGCAAGCTGTGGACACGATGCCCACACCCGCCTGGGGTCCCCGGCTCGCCTCCCGGCCCCTTGGGCGCTCACCGCCCGGCGGCTGCGGCCCCGCTGCGTGCGCAGGAGCCGCGTCGCAGCCAGACGACGTAGGGCCACGGGCCCCAGCTAGGCCAGCACCTCCATGCCATACTCCCGCGCCACCTCCTGCGGAGAATCGCCGGCCCTTGGCGCCAGCCCCATCGCCTTCCGCGCGCGGGGATGCGTTTCAAACCGGCGGGCGGCTCCGTGGGGGCGGGGCTCGAGGACGACTGCGCGCTCGCCGTGCGTCCGCACGCAGCCCCGCCTCACATGGGGACGCGGCCTGAGGAGCAGGGGCGGGACCTTTGAGACTAGGGCATCGCGAAAGGTAGGAGGTGTGGAGAATTTGGGGTTCACAAAAAGCGTTTGCTGACTCATCCAGTGAGACATGGTTGTATCAACCCATCTTAAAAGTAGTACAACTCCTGATAAGTGTCTGTGCTTGCCCCTCCCAGGAGAGAGCGTGTACTCCCTGAGGGACACATGAAAAGCTGAGTGAACGTCTGCCTGTGGTCCGTTACCTGGTGCACGGGTGTGTGAATTTCTGCGGCGAGCTCTTAATTTCTGTAGTTTCTGCTGACTTGACACGGTGGTTGGCAAATGGTGACGTATTCCATGCATTCACGACATGATCGTGGTTACTAATAATTACTTTGTTCGCTCTGCATGTCTGTGTCCTAATATTTTCTTTTTATAAGAACACCAGTCATATTGGAATAGAGCCCACCTATCTGACCTCATTTTACCTCAATTACCTATTTAAGGGCCTTATCTCCAAATACAGTCATATTACGAAGTATTGGGGGTTAAGACACATATTAACTTGAGCAGGACACAATTTAGCTGATAATAGAAGGTAAGAGTAATTTAAGCAAGTAAGTAACTATTTTTTAAAGTGAGTTGCTTAAAGATATGAATTTACTCAAGAAGAACAAGAAGAAATTACATAACACTGTATGTTATACAAAGATATTAAATTAAGCATCATAACATCCTGTGAGATGGGCATTAAATTAGACTAAGCAAGATTAAGCAACTTATCCAGAATTGCATAGTTGGTACTTTCCAGAATTTAAACCAGATATTTTCCCAGTTCCATTCTACATTATATCTTCATTTCATTATTTGAAATGAATTTTGAGTCTTCATTTTGCATAGTTTCTGAATTTATATGGGGATAGAATGGAGTTGGATATTTTCAGTGACATTCACACATGGGGAAGGAAATTGAGTCCAGAAGCTTCAGCAACGTTTCCATGGAGAACGCTAACAACAGAACCAGAAACACTGTTATCCTTTTGGTTCAGTCATCTTTCGTAACACACTACAAGAATTAATTTTAAGAAGCCCAATGTTTTCCAAACTTTCACCAATGGGTTCTGTGGGGTCCTCTAATAATAGCTAAGAGACTTCTTAGTTTCACATTCCAAGCCACTTAAGACCAGGAGTTCTGATTGTTCTTTGTGAGAAAATCAAGTGACAATCATAGCTCGTAATTTAGGATGGTTTCTTCAGGGCCCAGGCAAAACCTAATACACAGTAATAATCATTGTTAATTGCATCTTTGACAATGATTAATCGGGTATCAAAGAGGTGTATAAATTGGGAGAAATGATGATCAAAGAGAAACATAGGCCACAGATGCTCAATTATTTATGAGTTTAACTTTGGTTAAGCTAATTTTCCTTCTTCTAGACAATTTCCAATTCATCTCTGCAAAGAGACCAGAATAACCACCTTCCAATACAAGATTTATTGTGTTCCTTTAATTAAGAGCCTACAGTGACTTTGATATTCACTCCACGAAGTTTTGCTATGAGAGAAAAGGAGCCATTATATTTTGTCTTGAATTAGATATGCCACCATACTTGACTTAGCTCATCTTACTGGAAGCACTCTGAGGGCAGATCCTACAGTCTTATCTTATTACATCCTCTACAGAATAAAACCAAGGGAATCACACATAGTTACAGCTGGAAAAACACTTGTTCTGGGTTGATATTTTTAGCCTTTACCACCAAGACTTTATCACCAAGACCTATCTTTAGGGTCTCTAAACAGAAGACCTTCTTGCCTTCCGTTTTCATATTGACTAGGAATGTAAAGGGAAAAACTGAGAAGTAGCCATTGTCTGCTAGCAGCCAGCACAGATAAATCATCTGTGGAGATATTGTTTCTTTCAAAAGATATAAACATAAGAGGAAGTCCTAGAGTTTGTAACAATTGTGCATAATAAAATTCCATGAAAACCTAGAAATCCAGATGCAGATCAGTAACATATTGGTTAAATAAGCTGTTATGTTCATGCAATGGACAGCTGTACAGACATTAAGAAGAACGAGATACTCTTTTCTATGAGATTCTCTTTTCACTGAACTCATCAGTGCTGCAAAGACAATGTTACATAATACTTTTTCTTTAACATTATATCAGGCATCTTCATCTTGTCCTGTATTTATTGCCAGTGTTACTAAAGTTTATCATTTACCTCTTTCTCTTTTAGATATATAATTTCGTCTTACTGTGGAAGCATTCATCAATCCCTATTTTACTATTTTTTTTAAATTAGAAATGAATATTGAATTTTATAAAATATCTTTGGAGGATATTTCAAGTGATTGTATAGTTTTGTTCTCTTTTGACCTTGTTATATGGTAAATTATATTTTGTTATTTTACATTATGCTATTTATTATATATGGTATTATGTTTACTAATTACATTTATTATATTATAATTACACTGTAATTAAGGTAGCATTTTGTTTCAGATAGACAAAACAACCAGTGGGATAGGAAACATCTTAAAATTAGATGCAAGAGCATAAGGGATTTGAGATAAAATTCACATTTTTGGTCAGTAGCAAAACTTATTCAACAAAAGTGGGAAAATATGGCTATCATTACTAAATTCTAGATACAGCAACTAGTTAAAAGTAAAAAAATAATGAAACTGTAGAAGTATCAGAAACCTGGGAGACTTGAAATAAATTATTTATGAGGAACACCTTTCTAAGATTCAAAGAAAAAAGGATACATTTAATTATATAAGAATTAAAATTTTCCTCATGGCAGAATGCACTACAAAGGTCAGAAAACAAGCAAAAGAAATTGGGAAACGTATTTAGAAATAGATATGCTTTCTTTACAACTTTTGAGAGAAGCACATGTTTCTTTTTCCTTTAACCTGTTATGTAGGTATTAATCTATAATGTAAGTGCATGGTTCCTTTCCTTTAACGTGTAATGTGACATTTAATCTATATGGTAAGTGCATGGTTCCTTTCCTTTCATCTGTAATGTGAGTGTCAACATGGGGCACTGTTTCCAAGCACAGACTTTGGATGTTCCTGTACTGGTCCCATCACTGACCATCCACAAAAACTTACAAATGTTGCTTTACTTTCCTGGGGGTTAGAGTGTTAGCTAAGAAATGGAAGCAAAATAGAACTTTCCCCCAGGGATGATAGGTTTAAAGGAGTAAATATGTAAGTGACTTAGCACAGTGCCTAGTACAAGAGAGATCAATATAATTACTTATCAATTTTTTAAAGAGACAGATGAAAGAAATAAAATGTGGTGATTTCAATCTATTGATATATATTCTTGACATGAAACTACCTTTTCATTCATTGTATGACCTAACTTGCTCATGCTTTTTCTTACTCTAGTGAACTTGGGTAGCTAATATCGTAGATCAAAATTTTTGCTTTTATACTTACAAGTAAATTTGACCTGTAAATTTCTTTTTCCTTACAGTCCTAATCTATTTTCAGTATTAGGATTATATAGACTTCATAAGATGAATAAAGGAGCATTCTTCCTTTGCTACTCTCTAGAAGTTTTTCTTTATTAATACTGATGTTATCTGTTTAATAGAAGTTTGATAGAATTCCCCACCCAAACGATCTGGGTGGGTCTGTTATTTTCTTGGTGAAAGATTGTAAACTATTGACTTAATTCCTTTACTGGTGAAAGAACTCCAGCTATTTATTTCTTCTTGTGTCAGTTTTGGTAAACTCTAGGAGCTAGGAAATTGTCCACTTCACATAAATGTTCAAATTTACTGGCATTTCATATATTCTCTGTTTTTACTCTCTGCTGTGACATTGTCCTGATTCTTTCTGTGTATTATTTACTTTTGTTTTTGTTTTGCTTAATCAAAGTGTGTTTTTAAAATATTTTCAAAGAATATTTTTTGACTTACTAAATCACCTCAATTTTATACTTTTTTCTGTTTTATTAAGTTCTGCTCATATCTTTATTATCTATTTTTTCTATGTTCTGAGGGTTTATTGTTTTGCTCTTCTGATGTCAATTAAAACACTTGATTATTAATTTTAAGAAATATTTTTAGTTATAAATAGTTGAATTTTTTGAAGATTCCAGCTTAGTTGTAAATATCTAAGGGTCAGCTCCTCCACATTGTTGCTGGCCTAAGGCTTAGTTCACCCTATAGCAATGTATATATTGACATTTTTCCCCCTCCACTTTCTGTGTTTTGCTACTTCACACTTTTCTTTGGAGAGAAGCCCTCTGAACTATCCTTTAGTTATTTTACAGCCAATAAGTCTTTAAAATATGTGTATTTTTAAGAGAAATCTACTTATATAATTAGGCAGAAAATCTGATTTGCCATATTTTTTAAAACAGCATAATTTCACTCTTCTCCATGATTAATCTGCTGTTTTACACAACCTTTGAGTTTTTAGCTTTATCAATGACATGTACTTTAAAAATGTTTTAAAGATCCTACCCAGTCTTTTAAAACATCCTTGCTCCTTGTTTCAGTTCTAGTTTTATGTATATTTTCTGCGTTGCACCTGATCATTCCAACATTCAATGGATGGCCTTGGGAATCTAATTCTGGTATTGATTGTTTTTGCTGATTCTCTCCCACTGTAGCTGATTTCTTCATTATTGTGTACATTTAGATCATGAGCTCATGTTTAGCTAAACTTTATCTGTGGGAATGCTATAGGCCTGGGTTGAAGGTCTACCTCTCCAGAGAGTGTTTAGTTCTGTGTTTGGAATACCACCGATCTGGGAGCATTTTAAGGTAATTTCTTACCTTCTGTTTACAAGACCACAAATAAATTTGCAACCCAAACACTGTGAACACAGATCTGGGGTTCAGAGTTCTCAAGATTTCCTACCTGTTTCCTACCCAGAGCAGAGGCCAAGAGAATTTGGTCTTAGTCTCCCTTTGCCAGCAGATATTTTTTTTTACTGGCACACCCTTTCATTAAAGGTGAAGCTAGGGATAGATAGGTTTAGTTCTAACTTCCCATCTAGTAGGGATGGAGTCTTATCTCCTGCCTCCCATGTGGTCATGGCCATTTTAACAACAAGTCTCCATACCAGGTGTGTCATTCAACTATGGCCTGTATTCCAAATCCAGACAGCTGCCTATTTTTTATGGCCTATGAGCTATGAATAATGTTCACATTTTAACTGGTAATATTTTAAATGGTTACTTAAGTACCTAAATAATATCCTCAATTTTGCCTCTTTGGTCTACAAAGCCTAAAATATTTGCTATTTCACTCCGTAAAAACAGGATTGCCAGCTTCTACTCTAAGCTATCAAGATCTTCAATCCACTCTTAATATAGCTATAACTCTCACACATGTACCCCACTTCTTTCATGGGTCCTGGAAATTTCTACTGCACACTTCAAAAATCAGACTTGCACTGAAAAATAAGTTGTTTACATTTAACCTAGCATACCTAACTCTTTTCTTTCAGGAGAGTTTTTCAAGTAATCTTGCCCACCATAGTCTTCAGAGCTTCATTAATAATGGCAAAAAATTAAAACAACATTCAACAAATCGGAATTGTTCATAACAATTACATTACAGAAGCACATACAGTAGAAAACTATAATCTGTTATTGAAACAGTGAGACATAACTAGTTTTATTTTTCGAGAGCTATGTTTATTTAGGTCTCTTTTGTTTAAATGTCTATTTTTGTGTATGTATGTATATAATCATGTATTTATATACACATACATTATTTATATGATATATTTATATAAATATGTGAAATACATACCTATACACATACTTTTTTTTTTCTTTGCTGTACACGGGCCTCTCACTGTTGTGGCCTCTCCCGTTGCAGAGCACAGGCTCCAGACGCGCAGGCTCAGCGGCCATGGCTCATGGGCCCAGCCGCTCCGCGGCATGTGGGATCTTCCCGGACCGGCACACGAACCCGTGTCCCCTGCATCGGCAGGCGGACTTTCAACCACTGCACCACCAGGGAAGCCCTACACATACCTTTGATTTATATTTGTATACATACACAGGAATATAATTATATATATCATATATTTATATACATTGAACTGAAAACTGGTAGTATACATATATATTATGTATAAATGTGTGTATATGTGCATGTGTAGAAAAACAGGTTGAGAGATATGTAAGCATGATTTAGACAGGGTTCAAGATTTTAAAAGTAGTTATGTGTAGGTAGTGAGATTATGGCCCACTTGATTTAAAATATTGCATATTTTTACATTAATTGTTATGAACAGATTCCTACATAAATAAAATTATAAATAGTTATACATACTTGTATGTGTAATGTATAATTAAAATATATATACTATTATATTTATATTATATAATATAATTGTCTTATAATAATACATTATGTATTGTGTTATATAGAATACTTTAAATATAATGTATTATATCAGATAATAATAATTATATATTTATATATTATGATGTAATTGTTTTATAATCAATATTACATGATATATCATATTAGTATGTGAACATATTAAACATATAAATATATTGCATTAGTCATATATTTTGTGTACAATATATGCTATGCAAAAATACATGTTAATATAAAACATAATTGTTATACATTAATTTAAACAGTAATATATTACATTTATACACCAATATAATATTGGTATATGTATATTATATTTAATATATACATAGCTAATGCTCTTTAAAGCCAACTGCTACAAGAAGTAGAATGAGACCAGGAGTATGGCCAAAGCAAATTCTAAAACAGATTATTTATATTCATTTATATGTCATTTTCCTGGAATCTGCGTCTGGCTATTAGAGAGCACACACAGCAAAATTACAATAAAGTGCCCAGGAAGACATGGGATCCTTTATTTACTGGGACCTCAAAGGAAACATAGTGCTATTCAGTCCCCCATCAAAGAGCTAAGAGCAAATCTTGAAGTACCCAGTAAAAGCCAATTCAAACAAAACAGCTTTTCCACTTAAACTTGAAAAAGTTAAGTTCCCAAGAGACCCCCTACGTCAACCACTGAAGCTCATTTGGCAGTAAAAACAATAACATTCAGCGGACAGCAAGAAATCTAAAACAATAGTTGTTTTAACAAAAAAAAAAATCCAGCAGCTAATTAGTGTCTTTCCTGTTTGAAAGAAGGTGGTGGGAAGTGGACAGAAGACCCGATAGGAAAGATAAAAAGAAGAGGAAAAGGAAAAAAGAAGTTTCCAGTTTGACAATCAAGCTGTCTTCTGCATCCATTTCATCCCAAGACCACCAAGCCAATGTGGAGGTTTTTTCCTCCTTCCCTTTTCTTTTCATGAGACTGATCACAACCAGCACTGCAGAGTCCATTAAATTAAGAAATGCTGTTGCATACATGTGTGAATGAGCTGTGAGTAAAGTGCTGAAGTAGAGGACACCTAAAGTGAAACGTCTTCATGAATGTCCACGTGGCTGAGCAGGAAGTTAACCTGTCATAGATGTGCTAAATAAGAAGAGTTGGGTTTTATTTTATTTACTTTTCCCTGGACTGTGTTGAATGACTGTCATCTACAAGTTCAGGCTACTTTCTGCTGAGGATTAATGCACTGGGAGAGCTGAGAGAAAACTGAACAGTAGAGCTGTCTTTTTCTTGACCAGTTCACCTTACTTTCCCAAACTCAAAGTCTTTCCCTATTTCTTTCTCCTTTTTATTGTAGTAAAATGAACATAACATAAAATTCACAATTTTGATCATTTTACAACTCACTGTACCATTCAGTGGAATTTAGTACTGTCACAATGCTGTGAAACTGTCACCACTGTCTAGTTGCAAAACATTTTCATCACCCCAAAAGGAAACCTACACCCATTTTAAGCAGTCATTCCCTATTTCCGTGTCATCCAAATCCTTGGAAACCACTAATGTATAATATTTTCCGTGTGTATGGATTTGCCATTGCTGGACATTTTGCATAAATGGAACCATACAATATGTGGCCTTTCGTGTCTGATTTCTTTCACTTAGTTGCATCCATGATGTAGCATGTATCAGTAATCCATTCACTTTTATGGCTGAATTCCCTGATCCTGTTTTCTTCATACTGTTTGAATACAAACTTTAAAATATGTTGAGGGTGAAGCTCTGTTTTAATGGCACATCTATGAGGCCAATTCATTTAAAGAAGGTGAAAATAGAGATATTATTGTGAAATGATAATCGTTGAGAAGCCTCAGCTAATTTGATAATGAAAAGTTTGGGAAATGTTGCAAAACATTATTTGCTTTATATTAAAAGCCTTTTAAACAAGGATTCAGGAGATTGTCTTTTTCTTGAGGTAACTTAAATGAGGCAGAAGGAAATAACTGCCCTTTAAAACAGATTTTGAAAGGATTCTATTTATTCTTAATAGACGAATGGGAGTACAGGTTGTTCATATCCAATATGGACTCCCTGTCCAAACACTGTTTATCATTCTAGCCACCACTATCGAATAATATTTCTTGAGAGTAATGCAGCTTAATTCCTGCATATTACTTTTTAAAATTCATCTATCAAGTCCATTAATACAGTATAAACAAGAGAAGTTCATGTTTCAGTGCAGTTCAAATATCAGGTATAAAGAAAGAACCCCTCAGTAAGGAAAAGAATCCTATATCTCTTGCCAGAATGTGGTCAGCTCTGGGGTGCTTTGCTAGCTGAAAGACACTTTTATTGTTAAGAGAATAGAGGTTGTCTAGGAGGGATGAGAAACAAAAAATTTTAAGTACTTTTTTGTGTTGAAAGTGCTAGGCTATCAAGGCTCACCATTTTACATATGTAAGAAGCGAAGTTAAAAGTGTTTTAGTAACTTACTAAAAGGCACGCAACCACTAAATTCAACCAAGACTTCAATCCCAAATGTGTCACACTGAAGTTTGAGCTAATATTGAGATTAATAAAAATAGCACTAAATTAAAAGTTCAGAGGTGTATTTTATTTCGTACTCTTTCACTAACCCTCGTTGGAGATAAATCATTTCATTTATATGGGCCTTAGTTTTCACAACTATAGTAGTTGGAAGTTTGACTAGGTGACCCCTATGCAGTCTTCCAATTCTAAAATCTTCCATTAATTTGGATTCCTACAATAATTGCCATTGCAATATATGCATGCTGCCACCAAGTAGCAGTAGAGAGCACTAGTTCCTTTTTTAACCCTAGTGGGGAGTGCATTTTGACATCAGACTTATCTGTGAATAGTAAAACCTGTTAATATAGCTATAAAATAACAAAATAATATGGTATTATTCCCTGTAAAGCAGAAGCTTTACATTGTGTCTATGAATCTTATCAGAATCACCTCTAGGCTTTGAAACATAGAGGAAATCCAGAACCCATTGAATGAGGATTTTCAGAGATGGGACTTGGGTATCTGGATTTTGGGGCTCCCATCATTTGTATATTTTATTTTATTTTATTTTATTTTTTGCCTATGTACAACATTTGTCACATCCTCTTGAATCTTTAGCAATTTCTGTTTGTTTTAAAAGTTTCGAATATTCCATAATCTTCACCCACTTTTCATAAGGTGTTATCTGTTATTTTTATTCACTCTTGTGCTTCTCCTGGTTGAAACATTTTTTTCTTTTTTTTGGGGGGGGGCCCTGCCTCATGCCTTGCAGGATCTTAGTTCCCTGACCAAGGATTGAACCCCAGGCCCCCAGCAGTGAAAGTGCCAAGTCCTAACCACTGGACCACCAGGGAATTCCCAAGACTTCTTTTTTAAATGACTTTTTTTCCCACTCTAATTCATTCCTGGGATCAGTTTCATGTGGGAACATTAAACCAACCTTGCATTACTAGAATAAAGCCACTTTGATTGTGATATATTACTGTTTTACATACCATGGATACAGTTTGTGCTTTTGTTTACAAATTTTGCATACATGTTCAAAAGAGAAACTGGCCTATGATTCTATTCTTGTAATATTCTTTTTAGTTTTGATCTGAAGCTTATGTTGGCCTTATAAAATTTTTGAGCAATATATTATTTTCTGTTTCCTGGAAGGATTTATGTAAGATTGCCAATATTTCTTCCCTGAATATTTGGAAGAATTTACTTGGAAAGCCATTTATCCCTGGAAATCATTTTCTGTAAAGGTACTTCATTATACAAACAACTTTTTAAGTAGATATAGATTTTTTAGATATTTCTTTTCTTGGGTTATTCTTGTTAGGTTGCATGTTTTAAGAATTTGTCATTTTGGATGAATTTTCAAATTTATAAATATAAAACTATAATTTTAGCAGCTTTATTAGGATGTAATTTACATAGCATAATTTAACCCTTTAATGTATACAATTCAGTGGTTCTTAGTGTAACCACTAAAAGACGTGTGTAACCATCACAACAATCCAACTTTAGATTTCTGTCCCCCCACAAAGAAACCCATTACACATTAACAATGTTTTTTGATTCGCTCAACCCTCTCAGCTCTAGGCAACCACTAATCTCCTTTCTGTCTCTACAGATTTGCTATTATGGGCATTTCATATAAATGGGACCATACAATATGTGATCTTTTGAGAGTGGCTGCTTTTCTTTATATAATGCTTTCACGGTTCATCCATGTTGTAACATGGATCAATATTTCACTCCTTCTTTTTATAGCTGAATGCTATTCTATTCTACGGATATTCCACATTTTGTTTGTTCATTTGTCAGATTGACTTTGAATTTTTTCCACCTTTTGTTTTTAGAAATATGCTTCTATGAACATTCACGTACAAGCCTTTGTGCAGACAGAAGTTTTTATTTCCCTTAGGTATATATTTAGTAGTGGAACTGCTGGGTCATAGGGTAACTCTATGTTTAACACTTGCAGGAACTGTCAAGCTGTTTTGTAAAATGGCCGCACATTTTGTAAAATGGCTCAGACTGTACTTTCTATCCAAGGGTATCCAAAGCCACTTTAGATGCAAAATGTTTAAAGTTGCCCTTTGCTGCCACCAAAATCGTAGCCACTGTGGGCAGTCTGCAAGATGGCATCCTAGGCTTCTGAGGAAGAAATTAGAATACACAAGAGGGGAAATAAGTGTCCAATTACATAATGTAATTTTCATATTTAATTTTATGGGAAAAGCAATAATTAGTTGGCTTTTGGTTTTAAATGGAAATAGCCACTCATTGGAAGATAATTAATTTAATTTATTTTACTTTAAATCATTCTGTGATGAAAACAGTTATCAAAAAAGGTCTCCAGAATGGAAGGAGTGCCAAGTCAGAGGTATACAACATGTTTTAATTCTCTCGGAAGAATTTCTCTTTAATGGCTTGTTTTTCTTTCCTTCTGAAAAGAAAATTATCAAGGTACTTTCTGCCATCTTAAAACTAAGTTTTTAGTCAAATGAAATGGCTTTTCTGTTTTTGAAAATGTTGTGTGATGCTTTAATTTAGTTTCCCAGAAATGCAGATTGAAGACCTTTTATTAACTTAAAATATCTTAATTTCCAATGAAGATCAAACCCTCCTAAATTACCTGTAACTTAAATGGCATATTTATCATTTCTCTCTCAGTACCAGTGGATAACTTCTCCATCAGTGAAGGAACCATGCAAAGCTGCTAGACAGAAAAGGAGAACTATAATTTTGGGAAGTGGTTGAAAAGGAAAAGCTACTATTAGAATTGGTAACTCTTTCTTTTTTTTAATGCTACTAGAATTTATACCCCTTATATATCCGGTGTGCTAAAATTAAAACAGCTTTAATGGTTATTCCTTAATGGTTAATTATTTCCTTAACGGTTAGCTGTCAATATTATTTGTGGTTCTTATGGAACGCACCTAGGATGTTCCTGACAAATAGTGTTTAATATGTATTAGATATTAATTTTAATATGATAAAGCTCTTGAAGTGACAAAATCCATATCCATATACGAGGTCACCTTTCCTCCCTTTCATGTGGGGTCCATGCCTTAGGAAAGAGAGGGACGCATGTGATGTGTCTAGTGACAACCCCAAAATAAAATAAATTAGGCAGAGTCCTTGGCACTTTACAGATATGAATACCTTTTATTGTCATCACAACCCTGTGAGCAGACAATGTTTTACAGCAGCGCAGACAGGTTAGGGTCAGGTGCAGCGGGGAAGTGGGATCAGGCAGGAGAAGAACATGTGGAGAGTCGGGGTGGGTGGGCCGGTTCTGGAGACTTTACTAAGGAAAGAACAAAAATCACAGATGATAATGACTGCTTTTTCCAAATGCAGGAATCAGTGGGAAAACTAGATGTGCTCATGTTCAGAATTGTGATCAGTTATGTCTAAATATGTAAAAGTCAGTTACTTTCCCATAAGCCAGAAATAACGCTAAAAAACAAGGAAAGATCCCATTCGCAATAGTCACAAAAATTAGTAAATATCTAGATGTCAGTTCAGTGTTCACCTGAAAAAGTTAGTGCAAAAGGATAGATGAAATATTTTGAACATATATGTTAATATTTATAAAATGTAATGTTAACATATGATCTATTAACATATAAAGCCACTGACAAAGGGAATGACAGATCGGTGGAAAAGTCCAGAAACTGGTCCCTGTTTACTTGAGAATTGTATTTTAACTTAGACAATTTTAAAGTCTAACTTGACTTTTTGTCTAATTGACTGATTGAAGCATTGATAATTCATTTAAACAGAAATTATATATTTGCATCACAGCATACACAAATTCTAGTCAGTCGAAAAGATGTAATTGCAACTAAATGCAAGAAGCAGATATAAAATACAAGAGAGAATTTCTGTGTAAGTGTAAGGAGTACAGAAGCCTTCCTAAGTAAACCATAAAATTCAGAAGCCATAAAGTAAAAGATATTTAATTACATGAAAATTTAAAACTTTTCTACAGTTCAAGACATCAAAACAAAATGACAGACACAAAAGTTTGGTAGTATATTAACATATAAAAGTTACTGTTGATATAGAGAAGAACCCACAAATAAATGAAAAAGGATAACCAAATTTTAGAAAGGCAGGGGGTGGTTTCTACCCGTATGAGCAAACAACTCAGAAGAAACACAGCTGGCTACTAGACAAATGAAGAGGGGCCAACTTCTTTAGGAAATGCAGATGAAAACCATGGGATTTTCTTCCCCTCTGATGGGCAGAAATTCTAAAGACTGATAACATCTGGTATAGACGAGGGAACAAGCACACTTTGCCTATGTTAAGTATAATAAATGTGTTCAATTTTGGAGCGAGGTTTGCAGCATCCATCAAAGTTCAAAACTCTCTTGCTCTTTGACCAAAGACTTTTACGTCTAGGCACCTGCCCTCTGCCAGTACTCTGCCTTTCACAGAAGTGTGCATAAAATCAGGCATCCACAAGTCCAATGAGGGATACTTACGTAATGGAGAAAATCTAGAGACAACCCGGATGTCCTTCAGGAGGGGTCTGATGAAGGAAATTAGGATCCATCCGTGGTATGGAGTAACGTGTGTGTGGAGAACGGGGAAGGTCTGTGAGCAAACTGGGAAGATGACCTGATACGTCATCAGGTCAAAAGGAAAAAGAGCAGGTGTAGAAGAGGACATGTCTATTATTCCACTTAGAAACCCACAGTGTTTGTATTTGTAAATACTATATATGTATATATGTACATATGGAAACACGCATATATACACGTATACACATTTGTGTATATGATCCTGAAAATGCACAAAAGACTGTTAATGGCAACCACCTCTATGGAAAGGAATAGATCTTTATATTTTTATTCTAGTTTTCCTAATCGTGTGCAAATTTAGAGTTAAATTTTTATTTAAAAGTTAGGCAGTCAGGAGAGGCCTAGTGACTCTTTTGTGGGCCTCTCTCACCTCAAGATGCACTCGTCGCGCCCTTCTTGTTTCTGGTTTGTCTTTTGGAGCAGACACCACTGAAACAAGCATCTTGTCATCGCTTGCCAACTACCTGCGGTTTTCTTGCGCCCTCCTAACCCTCACCACCTTTGTGAGATGCTGTTTCGCGCTGAAGTGGTGCCTTTCCCCTCACACACACCCCTCTTATACCTTGGGAAGTCCCGGGGTTTCTCAGTGGGCATTCTAGAATATTCATCCCAAAGATGCAGTGGGTTTTTCAGCCACATGCATTTGGGGAAAACCCTGTTCCTGTATGAATTATCCTCTTGGGAGTTCACGATTCACCGGAGCTCTTGAGACACTCTAGGAAGTTGAGTCAAGAAACCCTTGTAGTCCTGTTAGTTCAGGATTTCCTAAATTTCTATGACTAACTGTGGCACCGCTTTTCCAGTCACAACCATCCTTATCAGCTTCCATCATAGACTCCCTGGGGAGCGCTGCTCAGACTCTGACCTGGAAGTTTTGCAGTCCCAGGATTACCCGCTGCTTCCACACCCTCCCGGCCCCCTGCTAGCGCTCTGTCAGCCTGGCACCTTCTCCCTGCCCCCCAACTCATTCAGGCCACAGGCCCTGCCCTCGCTCTGGGATTTAGTGATAACGCCTGGGAGCGGTGGACCAGCACAGACCACGGCAGTGCTTGGCGTGGCTCACAGGGTTTAAAACACACAATTTGAGCCCTTACTGGAATATGGTAAGATGATTTAAAGCCAGATGTCTTATTTCATAATCCCCGTGTCTCTGAAAGTGGGAGAAACAGACTGGGAGGGCCGTATGTTTCAAGCAAAAGGGAGACTGTTTCTCTGTGGAAATAAAGAACAGGCCCTCACAGTTAACAGGTAACGTAGGGAGTTTGTGCTGAGTCTGCCATGTTGGGCCTGTTATACTCATTTATATGACCATTGGGTCCCTATTGGCATTTGCATTTACTGCCCATGCTTGAAACTCCCCAGTGTCCCTGTCTTGGTCACGAGCCCTAATTCTGTTGACCTAGAAAGTTCTTTGTGGGAGCTTTCTAGCAGGGCTCTCCTGCAGTGTTCCCACCCTCAAGCCCCTATGTCCTAGTGCTTCTTCTGCAACGCAGAACTGCTTGTTGTGCAGACCTGATTGCTCCTCGTTGCTCCAGGATCCGATCGACCCAGGAGAGCATGTCTGCAGGGCCCTCTGCGGTCTGCAGTCCTGCCGCCAACCAAGCACCCAGCATCCCAGGTGCTGCCCACAAACACATGGAAGAATTCTCAACATCACTAATTATTAGAGAAATGCAAATCAAAACTACAATGAGGTATCACCTCACACTAGTCAGAATGGCCATCACCAAAAAGTCTACAAACAATAAATGCTGGAGAGGGTGTGGAGAAAAGGGAACCCTCTTGTACTGTTGTTGGGAATGTAAATTGATACAGCCACTATGGAGAACAGTAAGGAGGTTCCTTAAAAAACCAAAAATAGAACTACCACACGACCCAGGTGTTCCACTACTGGGCATATACCCTGACAAAACCATAATTCAAAAAGAGTTATGTACCACAATGTTCATTGCAGCTGTATGTACAATAGCCAGGACATGGAAGCAACCTAAGTGTCCATCGACAGATGAATAGCAAAGAAGATGTGGCACATATATACAATGAAATATTACTCAGCCATAAAAAGAAATGAAACTGAGTTATTTGTAATGAGGTGGATGGACCTAGAGTCTCTCATAAAGAGCGAAGTGAGTCAGAAAGAGAAAAACAAATACCGTATGCCAACACATATATATGGAATCTTAAAATAAAAATGGTTATGAAGAACCTAGGGACAGGACAGGAATAATGATGCAGATGTAGAGAATGGACTTGGGGATGGGGGAAGGGGAAGGGGAAGTTGGGACGATGTGAGAGAGTGGCATGGACATATATACACTACCAAATGTAAAATAGATAGCTAGTGGGAAGCAGCCGCATAGCACAGGGAGATCAGCTCAGGGCTTTCTGACCACCTAGAGGGGTGTGATAGAGAGGGTGGGAGGGAGATGCAAGAGAGAGGAGATATAGGGATATATATATGTATAGCTGATTCACTTTGTTATAAAGCAGAAACTAACACACCATTGTAAAGCAATTATACTCCAATAAAGATGTTAAAAAAAAAGTTTCACACAGATAATTTCATACAATCCCATAATAACCCCTTTTCTTCCCCTACCCCTTATATTGTCCCTCCCCTTTCCCTCTCCCCACTTGTAACCACTATTTTTTTCTCTGTATCTGTGAGTCTGCTTCATTTTTGTTGTATTCACTAGTTTGTTGGCAACAGGCTGTCTTCGACACTCATGGTTTCAGATCACACACCTCTTTGACAGGCTTCACAGTCATCCAGAAGGAACCACCCCAAGTCAGGTAGTTGACCAGAGCCCAGAGTCAGCCTCTCTCGTGAAGAAACATCCTGGCTTGAGATGGGAGAAAATTTCTCCTTCTCCTGATCCCAGGCCTGCCAGTTTCCTGCCTTGACATTTCTTTCCACAGCAAGCAGCCCACCATTAAACAACAAATAACTTGTGAGCAGTGGCAGTGCCAGCTTAATAAGTCTGGGCATCCCAGCCCCTTTCTGCACATCACCACCTACCCCTCCTTTGTTACACACTTATGAACATGTTCTAAGTTATTTGCTTAGTGTCTTTTTGAATCACGTTGCCCCTAGAAGCCTCACTCTAGCTCATTTAGACTAGGGTTTTCTGACTCAGACAAGGGCTGTATGCCATGGTTAGGGTTCTCAGATGTCATGGGATTCAGAGGAGTTCCTCTAGAAATTATGGGCTGAAAACTGAATAATCTCATAAGTCTTTTAGAATGACTAAAACATCAGCCTGCAAAGCAATTTAAGGCCCAACCATACTTACTGACTAGGCCTCGTAATTTTTTTTTTTTTTTTTGGCCTCGTAATTTTTTAATTTAAATCTTCGGGGTTCACTGAGCTTCCTGAGTGCTGGGCTTAGGTCAGCAAAATATCTAGTGTACCGTCCTATTTGGCAACCGTATTGCATGGCAAGAAGCCACCCAAGGCTTCTAAAAGGGTGAAGCGTTGGTGATACTCAAAGGCCAAGCAGTCATGTCATGTTGAAAGTTGCTCTCTGGTCAGAAAACTGGAGATGTGGAGCGAGTAAGGATTTCTTTGCTTGTCTTTTCTCTTCTAACATAGTCTCCAGCTGCAAATTATGACACCCTAAAGGAAAACACATGTGGTGATTATTTCGCTGTATATTTACATCAAAGCATCATGTTGTACAACTAAAACTAATCCAATGTTATACATCATTCATATCTCACAAAAAATAAAACTGGGGAAAAAAGGTTCAAATCTTAAAAATAATTCACACTCATAAGCTAATTGATTAATAAATAAAATTTAAAACTCTGTATTAAGGCAGAGGTTTATTTTTTTCTTTTACTTGTCTTCAATTTATGAACAATAATAATAGTTTATTATTGTTTATTTTAACAATGTTAATTAACAGTATTATTTATATTCAGTAATAGTATGATATTATTACCCCATAATTACCCCTTAATCTCCTCTGCCTGTTACGATGTGCTGGGCTATTATAGCCTAGCTGGAAATCCTAGAGATAAATCCTAGACAAAGGATTTCTCTCTACTAACTTCTGTTATAAGAATTTGGGCAACTCAGCAAGTCACTGAACCTCTCAATTTCATCAGCCATAAGTATCATATTACTTACTTTTCAAGGTTTCCGGGAAGACAGTGATGTTTGCAGCAGTTTGTATAAGACTTGTCATATGGTATCATGTAAAGTAGTTATTATTTTTATCAATAAACACATACTATCCCATGCACATTTTCCTTTCTCTGTCCCTCTTTTCCTTGTGAAGTGATTGCCTGTTCATGTCTCTGAGTCCATAGTCACTTAAGTTGTCTGATCATAGACAGGTATAACAAATATCTGAGTAACCTTCATAATTTTCCATTCCTTACATTTTAACTTTATTGCACTGACTCCATCAGTCTGTAGGCTTACCATATCTGTACAACAGTTCCATCACAATTCACTTGAACAGAGCTGGCTCCTTTAGCTAGCTTAGAAATATCAATTGACCACTAGATGTCAGACTTGCTCGGAAACCACATTTATTTTTTCACAACCGGTTCTTCACAAACGGTTCTTAACAACTGTTTCATGAAGGTCACATTTCCATCAGGAATCAATTTTATTTGAGTTTGCAAGTCTATGTTTCATGCCAGTATAATTTGTTTTCTTCAAAGATAAAACTTAAGCACAGATTCTGCTATCTTTGCACCCCACGTGATGGAGTAGCTGACACACACTTGTCCATGGACCCAAGTTACGCTGAGGAATAAAGACAACTGCAAAGCCCTAAATAAATCAAATGGCAATGAAAGACCAGATTCAGAGAGCGGTATAATGACAGTGACAGTTAGAAGCTACATCTAAAAGAAAATATCTATTATTGATACGAAAGAAAGCAGTCATCAAAAAACGTCATCAAAAGACATCAAGCCTTTTGGAATAAAAGGTCTCTTCTTTTTCTTTAATTGCACTGGGATCCTGAACCAGAGCAGTAGGCATGTGAGTTTGCAATCTTGGAGGGGCTGTTTAAAGAACTGGCTCACAGGATAGCCTACATAAGTGCTTACCGACTTTAGTGCTTAGTTCAAAAAGTCATCTAAATGTTTTCTGAACATAACAATAGACATAAGCTATAACAAGACTGATGAAAGAGAAAAAGGAGAATGAACTATAGAGGAGAGACCTCTGTGGCAAGAATAAATGTACCAAGGCACACAGAACATTATTTTTTATAAATTAAGTTCCTAGGGTCTAAAAGAGTGTATAGCAAGACAAAAAAATAAATTTGATGTGAAATTTATTCATTTTGCTTCATTTTCTTCCCTACATAGGTTTATAATCTGTGAATTAAAAATATAACTTACTTTTATTTTTGGATAGTCATACCCAAATTAATAGTCCAGAGCTAACCATTACGCTATGAACCCTCCATAGTACATTTCAAAGCAGCTATACCGTTGTCTCTTAAAAGGCAATATTTTTCTGATGATTCTATCTTCATATTTGACCCTTGTTCTCAAAACTCCAGAAAGTAATCCTAGGAAACACTTTTCTTGTGTTCTGATGAAAGAATCTAAAAAGTATCTATTTCAATTACCTACATTTTCAGGAGAAGGAAATACATACTTGTAGGTAATTAAGTGCTCAAGATCCTATGTCTAGTCAGGACAAGATAATTTTGGGGGTCCCTTTATGTCTTATGAACAGTTTGATCAGACAAGACAAGCATTCTTCAATGTTTTGCAAAGCAGGCAGGAGAGGGAGACTTTCCTGGTATGATATAGCACAATATATCTTAATCACAATGGCCAAGGGGACAACCTCAGAATTTGAAAACAGTTGGCAGACTCAATTCCCCAAGACCATGCTCTCACTCTAAGGTTAATTCCTTCACTGGTGACAAAGGAGGCTCTTAACTTTATACCTTCTCAAAGTCACTCAAGCAAAACTTTTTAGGTTAGTGGAATAAACACAGGGCTTGGGATAGATGGCTTGGGTTAGAATCCTACCTGACTTGTCAATTAGCCTTGAGCTAATTCTGAGTGTCAGGCAAGTCAATTGTTAAGGTCAAAACTGCCCATTCAACCTCCTATTATAATGGTCAGAATTAAAGGTAGTTTCCTGAGAATCTGGAAGGGAAAAATAGACCTGAACACAACTCATGCAGTATAAAACGTGACAACATAGATAATTTGGGGAATCACGTTCTGTTTTTTCCAGGACAGTCTCACATTTCAGGTAACAAAATGTATTAAATGAGTAACTTTATGTAAAGTATTATTACACTTCTGTAAAATTTCTTTTGTATGTATATTAATTTTTATTTATACAAACCTCATTTCCTAAGGGATTTGAAATGGCTAATAGGAGCAAGTCAGTCACAAGTAAAATAAAATTAACTATTAGTCAGCATGTATTTGCATATAAGCACATTAATATGCTGGAAAACTTTCTGGGTTATGTTTTATTTCTAAAAATATACTCATGATATGTCTAAGAGTAGAAGAACAAAAATGTGCTTTAGTGTTCTGAGGTGGAAATGATTATTTCAGTGAAGGAAATCAAGAAGGGCTCCATGGAGCCAGCAGAGCTGGGCCTGCACTAAAAGATGTAAATGGTTGAGTCTTTCAGGGAGCCTGGAGGCGTCCTCATAAACACCTGTGGGCCACTTCCCACCACCACCCGCCCCTGCCAGATGGCTTCCTATGGAAAAGGTCTGGGAGCTGCCCTATGTGGATACCATGGTGATTCTTGCTTGTTAGATTCTTCCTTGGGGGAGCAGCAATATTAGGATTCCTACATGGCATCTTCATAATGTCAGTGATATAAATGCAGTTATATAAATCTCCCTGCTCTCCTGCCCTTCCAGCCTTTTCCTCCTCTCCCCTTTCCACTTCTCTCTTTCCCTCTCCTCCCCTGCTCTTTCCTTTCCTTTTCTCATTTCCTTTTCAGTTTTCAGTTTTTTCTTTTCCTTCTTTTACCCCCATACTTACCTCCCCCACACTTTGATGTTTGATTTGCTAATGACCAATGAAAACAGCAAATACCAGGGAAAGTATAAATGGATCAAAAGTCCTCAAATTATCCATTACTTGAACTAATTACCCTAATTATATATTGAAACATAAAGTGTGTTCAACTCAGCCATGCATAACCTCTTCCCCAAATCTCTGTAAAAGGCTTGTGGAAGATCTGTTTTGCCCATTGGTGGATAAAAATATCATCTCTGATGAGCTTCAAACTGATGCCAAAATGCAAGTTCTCTCCTTGTTTCTTGTTGGAAATAAAGTTACACAGGTTTTTATTTTTTTGTGCACTAAGCACTGTTACTGAAAACCCACTAGATTTAGATAATCATATTGGTAGAGTTGAGAGTTTTGTTTATATTTACCTCTTGGCAATCCTACAAACCTCTGCTTCACTATGCACCATTTCCTATGAGACCCTGCAATATTCAGGACAAAGATATGGTTTATCAGTGTCCCAGTCACTTCTGGCTTTTTGGGGTTTTTTTTATTAATTTCATAATTATTAATTTAGTTAATTTCATCATTACTAATTTAGTTTGGAATGTGCTCTTCATTAACCCTATGCATAATAATGCACATTTAGATCTACAAGATTTCTGACCCTAATTGTCTCATAAATAAACTTTAAACTGGTATACATTGCAGCTCAAAGAGACACTAACCATGATATACCCAAATACTAGGTTGTTGATACAGCTAGTATTTTTAATTCCATTCCCCTACCCATTTACTTAAACAATGACATTTCAATGCTTATATGCTGCTTATGAATTTGAGTTATATAAATAAATTTCAATATTCTGTTAAAGTAACTATAGTCAAATCACTGTATGTTTATTTATTGATTTGACATCTGTGATGGTTAATTTTAGGTGTCAATTTGATTGGACCACGGAGTGCCCAGATATTTGGTCAAACATTATTTGGGGTCTTTCTGAAAGGATGTTTTTGGATGAGATTAACATTTTAATTGGTAGACTAAGTAAATCAGAAGACCACTCCCTAATATGCCCTCAACCAATCTGTTGAAGGCCTGAATAGAACAAAAAGTCTGACCCTTCCCCAAGTAAAAGAATTCTTTCCTGACTGAATACCAGCCACCAGCACACCATTTTTCCCCTGTCTTCAAACTTGAACTGAAACATCAACTGAAACATCTGTTATTCTTGAGTCTCGAGCCTACTGGCCTTCACACTGGAACTAAACCATCACCTCTTCTGGGTCTCCAGCTTGCTGATGTACCCTGTATAGGTCTTGAGATTAGCCACTACCCTCCACCAATTCCTTATAATCTCTCTCTCTCTCTCTTCCCATATATATGTGTATATATATATATATATATATACATAAGATAATAGATAGATAGATAGATGATAGACAGATGATAGATCTCCTATTGGTTCTATTTCTCTGGAGAACTAATACACCATCCAACATTTAGTTTTCCTTCTTAACAGCATCCCAGTCTCCCTCCTTGGGAATTATTTCCCTCACAATGCATACACATTGCATACACAATGCTTCACAGTGGGACTTTAGGTGCCTGCAATTCTATTAACAAGAATAAGCTGGATACCTTATTCACTAGACAATATAAAAATAAAAATTGACAAGACGATAAAGATAATATTGACAAGATTAATAATCATGCTTACAAAGCCCTTACTCTGTGCCAGATCCTGCTCTGATTGTATTATGTGTATAAACTCTTTTAATCACACAGCAACTCTTATGTCCATTTCACAGACAATGAAAGTGAGGTACAGAAAGTGAGATGGAAACTGGTGGAACCTGGATTTGAGCCATAGACATTCTGACTCCAGAGACTATGAAGAGCCAGATAAAAGGTATGGATTTTTACTCAGAAGGCAACTAAAAGCCAGCAAAAGGTTTTTCTTAGTAAAGTCAGATCAGGTGTTTCTTGAAGTCTCCCATCCACACTTATTCGGCTATGTCAATCAGAGGAGATGACCCAGAAGCAGTATGGGGAGCCCAGCTGGGGAAGAGTTGGGGAAGCCTTGACTGATTGGTACAAGAGCTTCAACTGGGCCACTCACTCCAGGGGATTTATCTCTTTATTTCCAAAAAACACTAATCCGAGCCTATTACACCAAATAAGTACTTCTTCTCAGTAGCCCCCCAAATTGTCACCCAGAAATCTTGTGACTTCCACTCAAGCAATTGGAAATTTTCCACCAGGATCATGACTCAGAGGGGCAGAGAGTTGGAAAATGCCTAGAGTTCTCTCATTGTCCTGTGGGCCCAAGCAGCATGGCCAAGGTTCCCACTTCCAGGTATCTTCATTTCCAAGCCTGATGCTCCAGCTTCCCACCAGCTTCTGTAAGTCCCAACAGGCCTCCAGAACCTCCTTTTTTAGCTAGTTAACTAAACTGGCTTTCTGTTGCTTGCAAATGAAGAATCTGAACTGATGTTCTAAGTTACTTGAAATTTTAGGACATTGTTTAAATATAACAATGAGTGTTAGTTCACATTATTTCATGCACATTACTAAGTGATTCATATATATATATATATATATATATATATATATATATATATAGCTTTGTTTTCTCTGTTTTAGACAGAAAATTACTCTGAATATCAACCTCGATTTCAGCTAGCATAATGGTGGAGATGTTCCCTCCCAATACTCCCCAATATTCCAAAATTCCTATGTACTGAAGTGAACAGAAATTAAACTTTATTGTCAAAGTATATTTAAATTGTTTTTCCTCCATCAGTTTAGAAAGTAAAACTCACAAAAGTCTGGATCATCTTATGAAGAGATTACCATTAACATGGGTAATGATAATAATGTAACTACCCATTCCTTACAGCATTTTAATGTATCCTGATATCCTAACACTAGTATAGTGTAAAAAGGGACAGAAAGAATTTCCATATTCTAACTTTTCAATAATAGGTTGTATTTTAACATTCAAGTGGATGAGATTAAGATGTAATTTTTTTTTTTTTTTTTTTTGCAGTACGCGGGCCTCTCACTTCTGTGGCCTCTCCCGTTGCGGAGCACAGGCTCCGGATGCACAGGCTCAGCAGCCATGGCTCACGGGCCCAGCCGCTCCGTGGCATGTGAGATCTTCTCGGACTGGGGCATGAACCCGTGTCACCTGCATCGGCAGGCGGACTCTCAACCACTGCGCCACCAGGGAAACCCTAGGATGTACTTTTAAAGATGAAACTGTTCTAGTACACTGTTCTGCTAAGAACACTCCAAATCCTGGGCTCTAAACATTTTTCCTGTTGCCCAAGATGGCACAAATAGCAAGTGACAGATCCAAAGACTCTAAGACATACTTTTTTTTGCACATTTTACTTCTCTGAAACTGGGATACGTCTTATAATCAACAGCATCCCGCAGTCACTGTCTCATGTCTTAGCTGTTACTACCTATGTATGCAGCCCTTGGTTGCTATTTCTGGTGCAGGACTGGGCAACTATAGCCTTCAATACTTTTGCCAACAGACCATTTAAGGACCATTTGAGGAAGGAATAATCGATTTGGTTGTCTGAAAAAACTTTCACTGACATCTGGTAAGATCAAGAAAAGGCCAGCATCAAAATGTACAGCAGGTTGCTCCTTATGTAGTCCTCTCATAAGAAGTCCTACACCACTGTTCTCTTGATGACACAGATGAAAATACTTTGTGGAAGGATGAGGGTATCAATAACTGGGATGCAAAGTCATTCTGAATAACCAGATTCTGAATGAGAAGAAACTTTTGGCATCCTTTAACAATATATTTCTCTCACATTTTTTCTCTTTATGGATATACAAGAGTGATATATGACTGAATGTTTGAATAAGTTCTTTAAAAACTCTTTCAATCAGTTTAAAATAAAATTCTTAGTGGTACAAAAGCATTGTGTTGGTTTAATTGACAGTGGTTTGTGGGCTATTTTTTTCCCTTTTATAGTGATACATAATTGTTCATTTTATAATTGGTGAATCTTTAAAGTAATGAAATATAGTAGTGTTCCAACAAGTCAATCTATTCTTCATCATACCAAACTGCTGCACCCTATTTTTATATTTTACATTTTATATGTATGTATTTTTATTTTATATATTTTTTGCCTTAAAAGAAAACTGGGGATCAGAATACAAGATCCAGATTAGCATATTAAACAAACAAATGACTAAAATATATATTATGAACCCATGAACAATTAATCTTACACATTTAAATGCAGATCAAGATTACTTAGAGATTTTTTTACTTATTAACCAGGGCCAGGTTTCAGCAAGCCACTGAGTCTGGCAGACATGAATGAGTATGTAGGATTGCTTTCAATGGACGTAAAGAAGGCTTGTATACTTGGAAGTTACAGTTTGCTTTAGATCCTAAGAAGAAGGGAGCACAGACATACTCTCAACACTTGACTCTTATTTTAAAGGCATATAGGACTTCTGCAGCTCATCAGTAAGTTTAAAATACTTCCATCCAACTTTTCTATATTCCAGGTACTCTGCTTACTGTTGGATGGGTAAGGGCAGGTTATAAGCACTCCAAATAGAGAGACAGGTACCAAAATAAATAACACTGATATAATCTGTCTCTGCTAAGATTAAAGAATGCACAGGATTCATGGGGAAGGATCCCCAAGGGCAAAAATATGTGGGAATTTGCTTAGTTTAAAACAAACAAGAAAAACCAATTTGGGAAGGCTTATATTATTCTCTGCTTCCCCTCAATGGGTCTTACAGATTCTAACAAAAACATTAGAATAATTAATGTTAACTAAGTTGATTAACAGGAAAAAAACTGTGAGGAAAGTCTAGAGACTTTTTCCCAACAAGGTAGAAATTTTAAAGGGACTTATCCCAAATGGATAAATAAATCTTTAGATGGTTATTTAAAATGGGATAAGCAAAACACACATTTATGAGATTAAAACACAAGGTTTTGATATAACACTACCTAAGGTTAAATGGACCAGAAGGGATCCCCTACTGGTCCCCAACATTAAAGGCCCAACAAATCCACTCTATTTACTCCAGTTTAAAACCTATTTATCTATCTATCTATCTATATCGATCGATCGATAGATAGATAGACAGATAGATTTAAAGGGCTGAAAAAATTACACTGAGATACCTGACCAATAATTACTAGTTACTAATTACTTGGGGCAACAGGCCAATTAATCAAGATTGACAAAAGGACCTGAGTTCCTTGGCTCAACCCCTCTCTGGGGATCCCAGAGCCTTTTATTTAAAAATAAATAAACTGGACAGGGAATAAAAGAAAAACTTCTAGGACTCCTCCTGTAAGATCAAAACTTGTTGACTGAGTCCTAATGAAAACTAAAGTCAAAGGTATAAAAGTTGATAGGGTCAAGATAAAGTTTACAAAAATTTATGTGTGTGTGTGTGTGTGTGTGTGTGTGTGTGTGTGTGTGTGTGTAGGGATTTTTGTAAGATGGTTACATCTCTTTTGATTATTTATGTTGTGAGATAAGCATGTTTCATGGGGGGATGCTTGCCTTACATGGTATTATAAGATAAGGCATATAAATCTGTCCCTCAGAAAATATTAATTACACATACCAAAGAAAACCAATACGGTTACCTGAACTGTACAATATAAAGTAAAACTGGACACTAATATTCAGGGGTTAATAACAATAAAATTAGTGATTTTGCTTCAGGTTTAACTTGTGAACTCAGAAATAGGTTCTTTGTTGAATACCTTATACAAATTTTGAAGGCATGATAAGTTAAACCCTGAATTTCTAGATAATAGAACACTTAGATTTCAGTTTAGTTAGAAATATTCTCACCAATATAGAAAATATAGTTGGGCCAATCAATCTTTTAATATCATTTAGGTGACAGACCAGTTCTTTGGGAGAGCTAAAAACAACTGTTTTTGTCTTGCATGTCTCTACAAATCAGAAATACGAACTAGCTACAAGGATCTGAGACTGAGCCTAATTTCTTAATCAGGTAAAACCTGAAACCAAGGGGGGAAAAAGTGGCAGCTTTAAACTCAAACTGCTGGGAAGCCTCCCTCAGCTGAAAATCTAATGTCCTTAGAATTTTATCAAGGACAAATACAAATCTTAAAAGTCTTTTCCACAAACACTAAAGCCTTAGTCAGCTTTAATTTATCCCAACGGTTATATATAAACTAGTGAGTTTATATTGTAATACCTGATTCATAACTTTTTTTTAAAGAGAAGCCTTGATATCTCTAGTTTTCTCTGTTTATATGTCTGTGTATACTTTATACATGTGAGATGTCTCTATCTCTGGAAAATATTATAAAAATTAAATTTATAAAAGAGCTCTATTTAATTGATTAAAAGTAAGTGCTTACAAACTGAATATTTCTAAATATAAAAAAAACCAACCCAAATGACTTTCAGGTTCACTTGAACTGGGAAATATTCAATATTAAATTGACATCTGGTATTAAGGTTAATTCAAGTTTGTTGATCTAATTTATACACGTCTTTAGAGTCATCAACATTAAGTATAATACTTTTATTGTACCTCAGTTTAATAGAAGTTAAATAAGATCTTGTTATATCTGTTGCAAATTTGTCAGCAAGAAAAATAAATAACTTGGTATGATGAAATTCTTATAAGTAAACGGAATGCAAGTGAGATAAGAGCTTTTGGGTGAACTCTTTAAAAACAATTACATTTTTTTAAATGCCTACTTAAAATTACCTCTCCAGTTATTTGTTAACTGGAAATTCTAGAGTTGTGCTAAATTAAGTTAAATGATGGAAGTTTATTGAATAGCTAGGTCATTTCCAAAGAAAATAAGATGCTAGAACATTAAATTGCTAAACAGGTCTAAATTTACTTACTTATGAGAGGGAAACTAAAGATGTTTGGGTTTATTAGACATGTCTTATACCACATTGAATCAATTGTTATATGTTTCATGGGGCTATGGGATATTCCAATCAGGAAATTCTGGTATGACAGACAGTTCACAATCACTTACTGATTGTCAGTTTTTGCTAGGGATTAAGTTTTTTTTTTAATAATTTTATTTATTTTTGTCTGTGTTGGGTCTTCGTTGCTGGGCACAGGCTTTCTCTAGTTGCAGTGAGCAGGGGCTACTCTTCATTGTGGTGCATGGGCTTCTCATTGCGGTGGCTTCTCTTGTTGCTGAGCATGGGCTCTAGGCACACGGGCTTCAGCAGTTGCAGTACGCGGGCTCAGTAGTTGTGCATGGGCTTAGTTGCTCCACAGCATGTGGGATCTTCCTGGACCAGAGATCGAACCCGTGTCCCTTGCATTGGCAGGCAGATTCTTAACCACTGCGCACCACGGAAGTCCCAGGATTAAGTTTTTTAAAGGTTAAATTTGTAATATGTAATTAAAGCTACTAGGAATAATAAAGGAAATCTTTCAGTATGCAAGAAAAGTAGAATGTGTGTTTTCAGCAAAAGAACGTATGAGGAGTAGCAATATATTTCGTTAAGGGGAAAAGATTAATTTTGTCTTAGAGCTGGTTGTTTTTGGATGGAAACATAAGGCAAAAACTAATATGGATACAGAAAGTGATGAGAGGTTGCGGAAAAGGAACCCCAAGAAAAGAGTTTGATGCATGATCAGGATTAGCTAAATTTAGATTGAATTTAATTAAGTAAACGGATTTTGTTGTTAAAAGTAAGTTAGTACAAGACTGGAGTTTGATTTTCTCTCTGTTAAGACAACAAATTTTCTTGGAGGTCTACTTTTTTGTTGTTTTGTTTTTGCGGTACGCAGGCCTCTCACTGTTGTGGCCTCTCCCGTTGTGGAGCACAGGTTCTGGACACGCAGGCTCAGCGGCCATGGCTCATGGGCCTAGCCGCTCCACAGCATGTAGGATCTTCCCAGACCGGGGCATGAGCCCGTGTCCCCTGCATCGGCAGGCGGACTCTCAACCACTGTGCCACCAGGGAAACCCTCAGAGAGTAATATTAAACCAAGTAGACTTATTTGGTAGGTTAAATTACTTAAGAAACATTATTAAGTGGTTGGACATAAACCTTAGGTTGTATTGTATGAATAAATGTCATTAATATAGATATTCCAAACTTTATATAGAATTCCTGAAAGTCTGATATGTCCTGGTATAATGTTATTGGTTCTAATTCTAGTTATTGTCTTAAAGTGTTATATGTCACAGAAAAGTCCAAGTTTCTTACCAACTGTATTGTAATCAAATCTTTAACCATGCCATTTTAAGTTTTGTCCTTTATAGACAATCATTATTTTGCACTGATGCTTTTATAAAATGGAGATCTTCAACAAAATTCATAAAAGGACTTTTTTGATATGTTTCTGATAATTTTTAGATCATATCTCTTAAATAGGAAAACCTGATGACTTCAGCCAAATCAATAGGAATTAATTAATTATGTGGGACTGAGGAACTGATAAATATGATTTATAACTTTATGACTTCTTTTGAAATATACTGCCTTTCAATCATTTTTTCCAGAAACCTTTCTTCTTATGCTATGAACTGCAACAAGTTGATAAAGTATACCTTTGTAAACAAAGTTGAAACATGCATCTTTTCTCTCTGATCCTTTCAGAATTTGGCTTCTCCAGCTGGCTGTCTGGTGGACTTGATGATTTATTGCAACTAGATTACAACTAGTTATACTAATCATTGTTTTAATTTGTTCTTTATTTCCAAATTACTTATGCTTTGTGTCTCCCTGCTACACTGTGACTTTGTCAATGTTATTAGTTGTATTACTTATATCCTGTTTTATAGGATTCTTTTTTTTTTTTTCTAGCGGTACGCAGGCCTCTCATTGTTGTGGCCTCTCCTGTTGTGGAGCACAGGCTCCGGATGCGCAGGCTCAGCAGCCATGGCTCACGGGCCCAGCCACTCCATAGCATATGGGATCTTCCTGGACCGGGGCACAAACCTGTGTCGCCTGCATCAGCAGGCAGACTCTCAACCACTGTGCCACCAGGGAAGCCTTATTTTATAGGATTCTTGTCTCTTACATTACCCAAAGTGTAACCTGGCCTCCAACAAAATTAATGATGGCTAAAACATCTTGAGGAAAGAGATTAAATTCATAACTACACATAGAATAATTGTAATAGTGTGATAGGTATGGGAAAAAGCAGCAAGGGAAAACATTTTCTGGATCATAAAAAAGTAGTAAGACAGGGGAGTCACAGAATTTTAAATGATCAACAGGGCTTATCCAGAAATCAGCACATTGAGTGGCATATCAACAGAATCTTTGCCTGATTTAGGAATGAGCCTTCCTAGCAACATGGTACAAAAATTGGTCATGAAGTGTCTCCCAAACGTTGGTTGAATTTATGACCAAAGGGAGGGACTATCAATGGAAAAAAATGTTGCCTGCCATATCAGTAAACAAAGGATGTTGCAGCCATCAAGTCATCACATTACAGCTGCCCTGACAATAAGACTTGAGAGAACTCAGGATAGAAACAGGATGCCAGCTATCTAGCAGTCAACCACTGCAGCCACCCCCAACAGTGCACCCTGAGGAGCCTCGCCATGAGAAAGCATAGGATACTGGCCCCAGATAGCTGAGGTACATATCAAAAGAGTGATTCCAGTGAGCCCAGACTCTTGCATCTTCCCATACACAGAAAGTGCTAAATTCCTTAACTTGAGATATCTGATTTTCTTTAATTAACAGTAATCTTTTAAAGTTCCGACTACCTTGTCTTTGTTGCAAAAACTCCTATGTATCCCGGCTCCTCTACCTCTTCAGAGCCATCTCTCAGAGTTATCTGAGATGCTGTGTCTTGGGCTTAAGTCCTCAGTTTTGTTCAATGAATAAAAACATAATTCTCAGCTTATAGGTTGTGAATTTTTTCATTTGACAATACACACACAAGTGAGTTCCCACCTACTTAATTGGTATCATTCATGAAACAATTATCTACTAAGCGTATACCATGGGCCAGATACAGTGTTACTGCTGTAGGAGGAGACCTATCTGATTTGGTGAAGAACATGGGCTTTGCAGTCAGACACTCTTGACTTTGAATTCCAGATTCTACCAACTGCTAGCTGTGAAGATGGATTTACCAAGTAGCTAATAAAACTAACAATATTTTCTCCCAATCTGTGACTTTTCATTCTCTTAACTATTTGTTCTGAAGAACAAAGCTTTAAAATTTTGATGAGATCTAATTTATTAATTAATTTCTCTTTTTATGGATCATGTTTTTGGTGTCATATCTTAGAAATCTTTGACTAACTCAAAGTCACAAAAATTTTCCCATATGTTTAGTTATAGAAGTTTTATTGTGTTAGTTTTATATTTAAGTTTATGACCACTTTGAGTTAATTTTTCTGTATGGAATGAAGTTCAATTTTTTCCCTATGGATATCTAATTGTACCAGCATCATTTGTTGAAAAGATGATCTTTTCTCCACTGAATTATCTTGTTACCTTTGTCAAAAATCACTTATCAATATATATGAGTTGATTTTTTCCCATCCATGGACAGAATGTACTTCACCATTAAATTAGGTCTTCCTTAACGTCCCTCAGTAATGCTTGAAGTTTCAATGTACTGATCTTTCAAACATCTTGTTAAATTTATCCCTATTTCATGTTTATGATGCCATTGCAAATAGCATTTTTAAAGTTTAATTTCTGATTGTTGCTACTATATAGAAACACGATTTATTATTACATCTTTATTGAGATATAATTCACACATCATAACATTTATCCTTTTAAATTGTACAAATTAGTGGTTTTTAGAATATTAACAGAGTTGTACACCCATTACTACTATCTAATTTTAAAACATTTCATCACTCAGAAAAGAAACAAATTACTGGTCACTCAATATTCCCCCTTTCCTCTAGCCCATGGCAACTAGTAATCTAATTTCTGTCTCTATGTATTTTTTAATTTGGGATATTTCTTTCTCTATTTGGTGAGATAATATCTCATATTCTCCTCTAATTGTTTAGACCTGATTTCCTTTCATTGTTGGCCATATTTATAATAGCTGATTTAAAATCTTTGTTCAGTAAATTCAACATCTGGGCTTCTGCAGGAACAGTTTTTATTGATTGCTTTTTTCCCCCTGAGTATGGGCCATACTTTCCTGCCTGGGTGCACTTCTTGTATTTTGTTGGTGAAAACTGTGCATTTTAGATAATACAATGTGGTAATTCTAGAAATTAGATTGGTGCCACCCTCCCGTCCCTAAATGTTTGTTATTGTTGTTTGTTCTTGTCATTGTTTTTGCTCTTTTTTTCAAGACTTCCCTGGACTAATCCTGTTAAGTTTAATTTTTGTCATGTGCAGTCACTTAATTGTCTGCTCAGGTACCTTAGTAGTCGGCTAAAAATTAGACAGAGATTTCTTTAAATACCTTGAATCAATAAATTTCCAAACATTCACTGAGAGGCTCTGTATGTAAATTGCTCATATTTTCAATGCTCCAGCAGAGAGTTTACAATTCTTCCTTAGCCTTCACTTTCTGTTTTCATAGAGGCTTAAGATTAGTCAGAGGTGAAAGAGTAGGGCCTTCTCAGGGTTTTCTTGGTCATATGCCCAGAACTGTACCTGTGTGTGACCTTCTAGATTCCTTGGAATATATCATAGCTTTATCATTCCTCAGTTTTTCCTTTTATGTTTTTAAGTCAGCCTCCTATAATCCCCAACTGGTATCATTGCCTCAGGTAGCTGTGATGTTAAACAATTGCTACTGATTGTTTTTTTAGCCAACACCCTAGTGATAGGGCTCTTCTCACAGTGCAAGTTCTAAGTCAGGTCAAATGAAGAGAAGACCTGAGAGTACAGCTTTTCAGGAGGCTGCCAGACAGGTCCAAGAGTGATGAATCTTTTGGGGTGGGGCTGTTGTGGAGATCTAAACACACTTTCTTCTGTCTGCTGGCTGTGAGGTTGATGGCTTTCACTGTAGTTGTGAGGCTTTTGGCTTTCAAAGTGACCATGAAGCTAGGGAAAGGGGGATGGGAAAAAGATGAGTTAAAACACCAAAGACTCACTGTTCTTACCAAAATTCATCTGGCTTTCTTGAATAAATGCTTTTCCAATTACTACAAGCCTTTAGTTAATTTCTGGATTTCTGAAAAAAATTGATTTTGATCATTTTTGCTAGCATTCTCATTGCTTTTATGGAGGACCACACTTCTGGAAGTCTTTACCATTCTGAAAATGCTTTCAATTCAATTGGTTTTTATGTATAGATCTTTTATCTATAAATTCACTTACCAGTACCAGCCAATTTTTTTGTAGATTCAATTGCTCCAAAAGAACCAATTAATTTCAGCTTCTGACAGATCTTGTTAGCTTCTTCTTGTCCTCTGGGAAGAAAAGTTTCAGGGTAATGAGAGAGACTGGAAGTCTTGGCAGATATTACTTTGGCTCAAAAACAAGGACCAGGGCTCCTCCTCTCCTTTCTATACACCTGTGATAAGCTCATATGGGCATATCCTCTTCTCAGGAAATAAGAGCTTCGTTGTTTCTGTTTTATCTACTGTGGGAAGTAATCTGAGGTCTTAGAGCCTGGCTAGAGAAGAAATCCCAGAGTCTGCCTTGCAGACCCAACTCTCCCTATAGCCATGTGGAGTATGTAAGTCCCATGGTTTGGGTTTGGACTTAGATTGTACTCTAACTTGGGACTTTAGCCATTTTCTCTACTCATCATTCCTCTGAAAACTGTGATTCTAGAGAGTTGATAGGAGCTTCTTTTTGCATTAGTCATTAATTCTTAACAGAAAGCTTTCCATTTGCATATATACAATCTATGTTTTTCAAAGCTCTGGAGGGGAGAATGAGTCTTTTGATGAAACTCCTTTGGGAGCTTAGGAAGCTAAGGTGAAAAAAATCCAGTTATTAATATTTCTCAGAATCAATTGTGTCACATTTAATCTTACCGTGGCCTGAATGATAGGCATGTAGTCAGGTTTTAAATTTGCGATACCCTCATGTGTGGTCACAGAAGAAAATTTTGGACCTAGGAGTAAAAGGCCGAATTTTCACTTCAGCTTTAAATGGTTGAGCCTTTCCACTTGTACTTGCTTCAGGTCAGAACCTCAAAAGAGCCTATGTAATGAAAACAGTCAGTGAACTTGAGATGGGAATAAGCCTCTCTGAGACAGACAAGACCAAGTAAGCCACAGATTGGTTAGTATGGATGATGCAGCTTGTCTTTCTCCTTGAGGCATCTTTGATAGTGGAGACTATGGATCAGAGCTTTGAATCTTGAAGTCATCTTAAAGTCAGCAAATAGATAAAGTTCTGTTCATGCTGAGGGCATGCAGCAATTCATGTGCATCAGGCGATTTAATTGTCCTCATTTTCTGACAAGATTAGAAACTTGTTCTTAAATAAATGGTGGGTGTTAATGATAGATACAAGGGGAAAATGAAGTCTTTCTAAATACAGTATAAAAAGAATACATATTTTTTCTCCCTTGTAGATTTCATATTAGTAAGACCTAAGAAGCCCATAAGATAATTGCCAGCACATATTCTCCCAGCAAGCATCACATCTTCTAGTCTCTGTTCAATTTATTTTGTTGCCTGGATATCATATATTATATAAACTTCTGACCTTTATTTTTCTCAAGTTTTGAAAAAGTACACGTTATATATGAACATATGATCATTTCCTTAAAAATTACAATGTTATGTTTAGAAATAAACTTCCATTTTGACCTTGACCTCTATCATGACTCATATTGACTAAACCTCCAAGCAATTATTTTTATCAGCGTTCTCTTACGTACATTTAGACACACACACACACACACACACACACACACACAAAATTATTATTTTTCTGAGCTTTTTTTTTTTTTTTGCGGTACGCGGACCTCTCACCACTGCGGCCTCTCCCGCTGCAGAGCACAGCCTGTGGATGCACCCGGTCATGGCTCACGGGCCCAGCCGCTCCATGGCACGTGGGACCCTCCCAGACCGGGGCACGAACCTGCGTCCCCCGCATCGGCAGGCGGACCCCCAACCACTGCGCCACCAGGGAAGCCCCCGAGTTTTTAAAACATTAAATAGTTGTACATATTATTTAAGAGCTTACTTGTTTATTCAACCATATTTTTGAGAGCTATCTATATTGATAAATACAATTCATTCTCATAACAACTAAATAATAATCCATGATATTTCATTTCACTTCATTTCATTCCCCTATTGCATCATGTGCATACTTTCTTTTACTTTTCTATAATTAAGCGGGTGCAGTACTTACCTTTGTATCTATCTCCTTGTCCATATATAACTATTTAACCCAGAGACCTGAAAGTAGAATTCTGGAGAAATTGGGTATGTACAGTTTCATATTTAACAGATGCATCAAATCCCCTTCCAGAATGGTTGTAATTATTTTTACTCCCATCAGTGATGTGTCTGAGAACTTGTTTTTCATACAGTCATCAATATGCAATACTGTTAGATCCTAAAATTTTGGCCTGATAGATGAAAAATAATGTCATTATTTTAATTTACACTTTCCTAATAATGGGTGATTTTTACCATCTTTTCATATGTTTGTTGGCTATTTGGATTCCACAAATTGTCTATTGATGCATTTTGCACACATTTTCTGTTGTCTTCTTAAATTTTGGAGTTCTCTTGGTTACATAGCTTTAAAAATAATTCTTGGTTTTATGTGTTCTTCTACTTATATGTTGTTTGTCTTATCCTTGTAAATGTTATTTCTCATTAAGAAGAAGTTTAAAATTCTGATTATAGCCACATTTGTTAATGTTTTTCTGTTCTATGTGTGTTATTGGGATAATTTAATTAATATCTTTCTAACCTAAGGTCATAAAGTGAGTCTTCTTTTTGACTCAAATAGTTCAGTTTTAAAAATATTTATGTTTCTGATCCATCTGGACTTTATTTTGTATTTCACGATTTTATTATTTACATAGAGATATGTAATTGTTTCAGCAAGATGTGTTAAATAGTCCAAATTCTCCCCCACTGATTCATGATGCCTCCCCATCATACAATTATTCTGTGTATGCTTCTAAGGGGGCTCTTTTCTATTGCATTTATCTATAGATTTATTCCTGGGCCAATTTCACTATTCTAAAATTACTATAAATTTATAGAATTTCTTGCTAAATGTAGATTAAGTGACCTTACCTTGTTCATTTTATTTTTTGCCTCATTTATTCTTGCTCATTTATGCTTCTGTATAAATTTATAATTAATTTGAAAAGTTCCACAAATAGTTCTATTTACATTTGATTGAGACTGCACTGAATTTCTAAATTATTTGAAAAAATCGATATGTGTGCAATATTATGGATAGTTCTCATTCTCCATTTTTTAGATGTTTTATGTTCTTCAACAAAATGTATTATTTTTTTTATGAGGTTCATCCACTTTGTTAAAATTATTCTTAACTTCTTTTTATTTAAAAATTATTTTGAATGGAGTATTTCACCTAATTTTTTCTTATTAGTCATTACTCTTATTTAGAATATGTTGTGTTTCACATGTGGATCCTTCCATCAGCAATGTATCTAACATACATATGAGAAACTTGCTGAAATCTGATAGTTTGTTCATTGACATTTTTGAATGTTCTTATGCTTACAATCTTATGCTAACCCTATATTGTATTTCTACTTTCTTTTTCCTCTGAGGATAATCCACCTTCTTGTGAACTTAGTTATGCATTTAAAATAATTTTTAAAAATGTCCAGTATTTTTAGGTGCTCCATTATAGGAGAGTTTGGTATTATATGACCTACCTGAATGCTCTAAATTATATTCTAGAAATGTATCCACTTCATCCAGGTATTAGAGTAAAGTTACTCAGGGGTTTCCCATATTTTTCTAAAAGTGAAATAAAACATTTATCTCTATTTGAAACAATTATCTTTAAACTTTTTCTTTTTGAAGCAACTTCAAACTGTTGCAAATAAGTACAAAATATTTTCCCCCCACAAGAATAATTTGATAGTAAGGTACTGACATAAGGCCCCAACACCCCCAAATCCTTATTTATTTATTTTTTATTGGAGTTAATAGTTTCTGCTGTGCAACGAAGTGAATCAGCTATATGTATACCTATATCCCCTCCCTCTTGGACCTCCCTTCCATGCCCTGCCCCCATCCCATGCAGCTAGGTCATCACAGAGCACCGAGCTGAGCTTCCTGTGCTTTATAACATGTTCCCTCTAGCTGTTTTATGCATGGTAGTGTATATATGTCAGTCTTAATCTCCCAATTCGTCCGACCCTCCCCTTTCCCCACTGTGTCCACATGTCCATTGTCTACATCTACGTCTCTATTCCTGCCCTACAAATAGGTTCATCTGTATCATTTTTCTAGATTCCACATATATGCATTAATATACGATATTTGTTTTTCTCTTTCTGGCTTCACTCAGTATGGCAGACTCTAGTTCCACCATCTCTACAAATGACCCAATTTCATTCTTTTTATGGCTGAGTAATATTCCATTGTATATATGTACCACACCTTCTTTATCCATTCATCTGTCGATGGACATTTAGGTTGTTTCCATGTCCTGGCTATTGTAAATAGTGCTGCAATGAACATTGGGGTACATGTGTCCTTTTGAATTATGCTTTTCTCAGGGTATATGCCCAGCAGTGGGATTGCTGGGTCATATGGTAGTTCTAATTTTAGTTTTTCAAGGAACCTCCATACTGTTCTCCACAGTGGCTGTAGCAATTTACATTCCCACCAACAGTGCAAGAGGGTTTCCTTTTCTCCACACCCTCTCCAGCATTTACTGTTTGTAGATTTTTTGATGGCCATTCTAACCAGTGCGAGGTGATAGCTCACTGTAGTTTTGATTTGCATTTCTCTAATAATTAGTGCTGTTGAGCATCTTTTCATGTGCCTCTTGACCATCTGTATGTCTTCTTTGGTGAAATGTCTATTTAGGTCTTCTGCCCATTTTTAATTGGGTTGTTTGTTTTTTTGATATTGAACTCCATGAGCTGTTTGCGTATTTTGGAGATTAATACATTGTTGCTTCATTTGCAAATATTTTTTCCCATTCTGAGGGTTGTCTTTTCATCTTGTTTATGGTTTCCTTTGCTGTGTAAAAGCTTTAAGTTTCATTAGGTACCATTTGTTTATTTTTGTTTTTTTCTCATTACTATAGGATGTGGGTCAAAAAAGGTCTTGCTGTGATTTATGTCGAAAAGTGTTCTGCCTATGTTTTTCTCTAAAAGTTTTATAGTGTCTGGCCTTACATGTAGGTCTTTAATCCATTTTGACTGTATTTTTATTTATGGTGTCAGGGAATGTTCTAATTGCATTCTTTTACATGTAGCTGTCCAGTTTTCCCAGCACCACTTATTGAAGAGGCTGTCTTTGCTCCACTGTGTGTTCTTGCCTCCTTGTCACAAATTAGGTGACCATATGTGCAGAGGTTTATCTCTGGGCTTTCTATCCTCTACCATTTATCTATATTGCTGTTTTTGTGTCAGTACCATACTGTTTTGATTACTGTAGCTTTGTAATATAGTTTGAAGTCAGGGAGCCTGATTCCACCAGCTCTATTTTTCTTTCTCACGATATCTTTAGCTATTCAGGGCCTTTTGTGTTTCCATACAAATTGTAAAATTTTTTGTTCTAATTCTGTGAAGAATGTCACTGGTAATTTGATAGGGATTGCATTGAATCTGTAGATTGCTTTGGGTAGTACAGTCATTTTCACAATATTGATTCTTCCAGTCCAAGAACATGGGATATCTTTCCATCTGTTTTTGTCACCTTTGATTTCTTTCATCAGTATCTAATAGTTTTCTGGGTTCTGGTCTTTTGCCTCCTTGCATAGGTTTATTTCTAGGTATTTTATTCTTTTGATGGGATGATAAATGGGATTGTTTCCTTAATTTCTCTTTCTGATCTTTTTTTGTCAGTGAATAGGAATGCAAGAGATTTCTGTGTGTTAATTTTGTATCTCGCAATTTTACCAAATTAATTGATGAACTCTAGTAGTTTCTGGTAACATCTTTAGGATTTTCTTTTTATAGTATCATGTCATCTGCAAACAGTGACAGTTTTATATCTTCTCTTCCAATTTGGATTCCATTTATTTCTTTTCTTCGCTGATTGCCTTGGCTAGGACTTCCAAATCCATGTTAAATAAAACTGGTGAGAGTGGACCTCCTTGTTTTGTTCCTGATCTTAGAGGAAATGCTTTCAGTTTTTCACCATTGAGAATGATGTTAGATGTGGATTTGTCATATATGGCCTTTATTATGTTGAAGTATGTTTCCTCTATGCTCACTTTCTGAAGAGTTTTTATCATAAATTGGTGTTGAATTTTGTCAAAAGCTTTTTCTGCATCTATTGAGATGATCATATGGTTTTTATTCCTTAATTCTTTTGTTAATATGGTGTATCACATTGATTGATTTGCGTATATTGAAGAATCCTGGGACTTCCCTAGTGGTGCAGTTGTTAAGAATCTACCTGCTAATGCACAAGACACAGGTTCAAACTCTGGTTCAGGAAGATCCCACATGCTGTGAAACAACTACCCCATATGCCACAACTACTGAGCCTGTACTCTAGAGCCTGTGAGCCACAACTACTGAGCCTGCGTGCCACAACTACTGAGGCCCGTGCACCTACAGCCCATGCTCCACAACAAGAGAAGCCACTGCAGTGAGAAGCCTGTGCACTGCAATGAAGAGTAACTCCCTCTCGCCTCAACTAGAGAAAGCTCGTGCACAGCAACAAAGGCCCAATGCAACCATAAATAAATAAATAAATCAACTTAAAAAAAAAACAGAATCCTTGCATAAATCTCACTTCATCATGGTGTATGATCCTTTTAATGTGTTATTGGATTCTGTTTGCTAGTATTTTGTTGAGGTTTTTTGCTTCTATGTTCATCAGTGATATTGGTCTGTAATTTTCTTTTTTGGTGATATATTTGTCTGGTTTTCATATCAGGGTGATGGTAGCCTTGTAGAACGAATTTGGGAGAGTTCCTCCCTCTGCAATTTGTTGGGAAGAGTTTGAGAAGGATAATTATTAACTCTTATCTAAATGTTTGATAGAATTCACCTGTGAAGCCATCTGGTCCTGGACTTTTGTTTGTTGGAAGATTTTAAATTACAGTTTCAATTTCATTATTTATAATTGGTCTGTTTATATTTTCTAATTCTTCTTGGTTCAGTCTTGGAAAGTTGTAACTTTCCAAGAATTTGTCCCTTTCTTCCAGGTTGTCCATTTTGTTGGCATATAGTTGCTTGTAATCGTCACTTATGATCCTATGTATTTCTGTGGAGTCAGTTGTAATTTCTCCATTTTCATTCCTAATTTTAGTGATTTGAGTTCTCTGCCTTTTTTTCTTCATGAGTCTCTCTAAAAGTTTATCAGTTTTATCTTCTCAGAGAACCAGCTTTTAGTTGTATTGATGTTTGCTACTGTTGATTACATTTCTATTTCATTTATTTTTGCTCTGATCTTTATGATTTCTTTCCTTCTACTAATATTGGGTTCTGTTTGTTCTTCTCTCTCTAGTTGCTTTACACGTAAGGTTAGATTGTTTATTTGAGATTTTTCTTGTTTCTTGAGGTGAGATTGAATTGCTATAAACCTCCCTCATGGAACTGCTGTTGCTGCATCCCATAGGTTTTGTGTCATTGTGTTTTCATTGTCATTTGTTTCTATGTATTTCTTTTTCCCTTTGATATCTTCAGTGATCTCTGGTTTATTTAGTAGCACACTGTTTAGCCTCCATGTATTTGTGTTTTTTACAGTTTTTTTCCTGTAATTGATTTCTAATCTCATAACATTGTGGTGAGAAAAGATGCTTGATATGATTTCAATTTTCTTATTTTCTGAGGCTTGATTTGCAACCCAAGATGTGATCTGCCCTGGAGAATGTTCTGTGTGCACTTGAGAAGAAAGTGTATTCTGCCACTTTCAGGTGGAATGTCCTATAAATATCAATTAAGTACATCTGGTTTATTGTGTCATTTAAAGATTGTGTTTCTTATTTATTTTCTGTTTGGATGATCTGTCCATTGGTGTAAGTACGGTGTTAAAGTCCCCCACTATTATTGTGTTGCTGCCAATTTCCCCTTTTATGGTTGTTACCATTTGTCTTATGTATTGAGGTGCTCCTATGTTGGATGCATAAATATTTATAATTGTTATATCTTCTTGGATTGATCCCTTGATCATTATGTAGTGTTCTTCTTTGTCTCTTGTAACAGCCTTTATTTTAAAGTCTCTTTTATCTGATACAACTATTGCTACTTCAGTTTTCTTTTGATTTCTGTTCGCACAGAATATCTTTTTCCATCCCTTCACTTTCAGTCTGTATGTATCCCTAGGTCTGAAGTGGGTCTCTTGTAAGTGGGTCTCTTGTAGACAGCACATATATGGGTCTTGTTCTTGTACCCATTCAGCCAGTCTGTGTTATTTGGTTGGAACATTTAATCCATTTACATTCAAGGTAATTATCAATGTGTATGTTCCTATTACCATTTTCTTAAATTGTTTTGGGTTTGTTTTTGTGGGTCTTTTTCTTCCGTTGTGCTTCCTGCCTAGAGAAGTTCCTTTAGCATTTGTTGTAAAGTTGGTTTGGTGGTCCTGAATTCTGTTAGCTTTTGCCTGTCTATAAAGCTTTTGATTTCTCTGTTGAATATGAATGAGATCCTTGCTAGGTAGAGTAATCTTGGTTGTAGTTTTTTCCCTTTCATCACTTTAAGTATGTCCTGCAAGAAGAATCAGCTTCCCTTGTACGTTATTTTTTTTTTCCCTTGCTGCTTTTATTTTTTTTCTCTGAATTTAATTTTTGTTAGTTTGATTAATATGTGTCTTGGTGTGTTTCTCTTAGGGTTTATCCTGTATGGGACTTTCTGTGCTTCCTGGGCTTGGGTGGCTATTTCCTGTCCCATGTTAGGGAAGTTTTTGACTCTAATCTCTTCGAATATTTTCTCATACCCTTTCTTTTTCTCATCTTCTTCTGGGACCCCTATAATTCGAATGTTGGTGCATTTAGTGTTGTCCCAGAGGTCTCTGAAATTGTCTTCAATTCTTTTCATTCTTCTTTCTTTATTCTGCTCCTTGACAGTTACTTCCACCATTCTGTCTAGCTCACTTATTCATTCTTCTGCCTCAGTTATTCTGTTGTTTCCTTCTAGTGTATTTTTCATTTCAGTTATTGGGTAGTTCATCTGTGTTTGTTTGTTCTTTACTTCTTCGAGATCTTTGTTAAACATTTCTTGTAATTTTGCAATCCATGTCTCCATTCTGTTTCAAAGAATTTGGATCATCTTTACTATCATTACTCTGAGTTCCTTTTTAGGTAGGTTGCCTATTTCCTCTTCATTTATTTGGTCTTGTAGGTTTTTACCCCATATCCCTTCTCTCTTGCGCCTCCCTTCCACACTCCCTATCGTACCCCTTTAGGTGGTCACAAAGCACCAAACTGATTCTCCTGTGCCATGCAGCTGCTTCCCACTAGCTATCTATTTTACATTTAGTAGTGTTTATATGTCAGTGTTATTCTCTCACTTTGTCCCAGCTTACCCTTCCCCCTCCCCTTCTCCTCAAGTCCATTCTCTACATCTGCGTCTTTATTCTTGTCCTGCACTTACTTCATCAGAACCATATTTTTTTAGATTCCATATATATGTGTTAGCATACGGTTGTGTTCCTATCTTCCTGTTTGACCTGAGGCTTCTAGCACTGGAGTTTGTAGGCTATTAGGTAGAGCCAGTTTTTTGTGCTGAGATGAGCACCTCTGGGAGACCTCACACCGATGAATATTCCCTGGGGTCTGAGGTTCTCTGTTAGTCCAGTGGTTAGGTCTTGGATCTCCCATCAAAGGAACTCAGGCCCCACCTCTTGTTCATGAACCAAAATCCCACAAGCTGCATGGGGCGGCAAAAAAACAAAAAAAGAAAAAGAAAAAAGAAAAAAAGGAGCAGGACAATAAGAAAGAGTAAAAAGTAAAATAAGATTAGAAAACTAACAGATATATTAGAAAAAATAAAATATATAAGTGAATCTATGACTGTAAGGTATAACAGAACCACAATAGCAGAAAAAAGGGGGAAAAAAGCTGGAAAATGCCTTGGCTGTGGGAGGCAGGGCTTAGGCAAGGACATGGTTTAGGTGGGGTCCAGGACCTAGGCTTAGGACCCATGCAGCTGGAAAGGGCCCATGGTGATGGGGGGGGCAGGGTGGGGCTTAGGCTCAGTGCAGCTGGTGGGACCCAGGAGTGCCTGTGGCCTCAGAGGGTGGAGGACAAGGCCCAGGACCCCAGCAGGCTCCCCAGGGCCTGAGTTGTCAGGAGAAATTTTAGGGGCATTCCCCCTGAACCCCTGATACTGGAGGGTTCTTCTCTGTTCACCTCCTCTCTTCTTCCCCCCGACCAGGCCCCTAGGACCCATATGGACAGAGGGGGCCCCAGAAGGCAGGGGACAAGGCCTGGAAGCCCAGCAGGCTTCCTGGGGTTTGAGCAGGTGGGAAAATAGCCACATCTCCCCTGATACGATGCTCCTGGAGTCTCCTCCCCCCACTGTCTGTCTCTCCTCCTCTTCCCCTTTCCTCCCTCCTTCCCATGCCTTTAGTACCCATGCAGCTGGAGGGGGCCTTGGAGGGTGGAGGCCCCAACCTGACCATGCTTCCCAGGGCCTGAGTAGGTGGTGGAAGCCCCAGCCGCACCTCCCCTTATCCTCTGGCCTCAGAGGGTCCCCCCACTCTGTCTGTCTCTCCTACTCTTCCCCCCTCCTTCCCCCCTCCTAAGCCCCTAGGACCTATGTAGCCAGAGGGGGCCTTGGAGGGCAGAAGACCAGGCTTGGGAGCCCAGCAGGCTCCCTGGGGCCCAGATGGGCAGGGGAAATGGTAGGCACATTCCCCCGATCCTCTGATCCCAGAGGGCCCCGCCCCATCCACTTCTCCTCTTCTCCCCCTCATCCCTCTCTCTTACGCCCCTAGGACCCACACGACCAGAGGAGGCCTTGGAAGGTGGAGGACCTGCTCTGGAAGTCCAGCAGGCTTCCCAGGGCTCAAGTGGGTGGGGGAAATGCCAGCTGCACTTCCCCTGATCTTCCAGTCCTGGAAGGTCACCCTGTCTGCCTCTCCTCCTCTTCCTCTCTCCTTCCTATGCCCCTAGGACCCATGCAGCTGTAGGGGCCCTCAGAGGGCAGAGGACCAGCCCTGGGAGCCCAGCAGGCTCTCCAGGGCCGAGTGGGCAGGGGAAACACTAAGCATGTTCCCCCATGATCCTCTGATCCTGGAGGGCCCTTCCCCATCCACCTCTCCTCTTCTCGCCCCCCTTCCCTCCTAAGCCCCTAAGACCAATGGGGTCAAAGGGGGCCTTGGAAGGCTGAGGATCCAGCCTGGGACCCCAGCAGGCTCCCCAGGGCCGAATGGGGAGGGGAAACGCTAGGCGTGTTCCCCCTTGATCCTCTAAGCCCCTGAGGGTCCCTCCAGGTGTGGAAACCCCTCCCCTCCCCCAGCCACCCCTTAGGGGCACTGGTCCTGTCTGGCCTCCACTTCTCTTCCCCACTCACTCCCCTCAATGTCCTACTTGGTTGCTCGGGGGTTCCTCCCATCTCCTTGGGTGTCAAGGTCCCCTCTAGCATCTGGTAGGTACCCTAGTCATGGGGAGACATGAACTCCGTGTCCTCCCACTCCACCATCTTGACACCCCCCAAATCCTTAGTGTGTATTTCCTACAAACAAGGACATTCTTCTATATATCAACAATCCAGCTATCAACATTAGGAAATTATCACTGACATTACTGCAGTCTATTCGACAAAGCCAGTTCAAGCTTTGCCAATTGCCCACAAATATGCCTTATAGCAAAAGGATCCAGTCCAGAGCCATGCACTGCATTTAGTTGCTATGTTGCTTTAGTCTTCTTCCATATGGAATACTTCCTCAGTCCCACCTTGACTTTTTTTTTTTTCTTTTTTTTTTTTTCCGGTACGCGGGCCTCTCACTGTTGTGGCCTCTCCCGTTGTGGAGCACAAGTTCCAGACGCGCAGGCTCAGCGGCCATGGCTCACGGGCCCAGCTGCTCCACGGCATGTGGGATCTTCCCAGACTGGGGCACGAACCCGTGTCCCCTGCATCGGCAGGCGGACTCCCAACCACTGCGCCACCAGGGAAGCCCCCACCTTGACTTTTTTTTTTGATGCTGACGGTTTTGAACATTGTCAGTAATTTGCAGAGTGTTCCTCAATTTGAGTTTGATGTTTCCACATGATTAAAGTTGTGCATCTTTGGCAGAAATATCACTGAAATGATGCTTATTCTTCTCATTGCATCCTTGAAAGTGGGTGCTTAATTTGGATTTGCCCCGTTACTGGGACTTGATTAGCGTGGTGCCTTCCAGGCTTCTCCCTTGTAAAGTTACTCATTCCTCTTTTGTAATTGATATGATTTATTGGGAGCTACTCTGAAATTATGTAAATACGCCATCCTAATCAAATATTCAGTTTATTCATTTGTATTAATAATTTAGATTCAGTGATTACTATTTTATTCACTAGATTATTATTTAATCATTAGATAATCTGTTAATTTCATTATTTATTTTGATGCTCAAACTGGCCAGTGAGAGCTCCTTCAAGTTGACTTCTATGTCCTTTAGACATTTCCCCATCAGTCTCTGTGTACTTCCTTAGTTTCGGGTGTTTTATCCAGACATTTTATCCTCATATATTGCCATCCCTGCCCCAGTCCTGGAATTTTCTGTTTTCTCCAAGAAGCTTCGGTTCCTTTTGCCCAGGAGCATCACTTAGAAGCTGCGATCTGGGAGCTTGGATTGCTTCTAGTCATTGAGATGCAGCATCTCCTAGGCTCTCTCAGTGGACATAGGGAATTTGTTTGACCTATGTGTATGTATGTACACATTACATCTGTTTATTTGACCTATGTGTATGTATGTACACATTATATCTATATCCATGGCTATATAATGAAAACAAGTTCACAGTGGCATCTCTAATGCTCATCAAACATCTTAGGGTTCTTTCTAGTTGTTTCCCTTTTCATATTTCTAAACCCCTTCTCCAACAGTTAGAAGGCTGGCTGCCATTATTCCTCTCTTGACTGCCATTGTCTTTTTCCTCCTTACCTCCTCTCCCATACTTGGTACTGTGTAAGAATGCCTTCTTTACCTCTTTTGGGCTCCAACATTGCACCTACCTCTCTCCCCTATTCATCCTCCTTGGGTTGAGTCACTCCCTGCATGGTAGCTCTCTTCTATCCTTTTGGGCTCTGACATGCTGTACCAGTCCACTCACCATGTGGACTATAATATGCTTAAGCCTCTGGATCCTGTGCTGAGCCTTCCTTCTAGATAGACACATTCTATACTTTTTCTGGCTCTGACATCTTGTGATGGCCTCCTGTGAACATCCTCCTTACCCTGCTCAGGTTCCAATGCCCTGCTCTTAGCTGCTGCTGCTGCTGCCTTCTCTATGCAAGGATTCCTTCCTCAGCATATGGCAGATCTAATATCCCATGCTGCTGGGCCAACTACCGTCTACTCCCCAGGTGGATGCCCTCTGGCCTCCTGTGGGCCCCACTCTGGATGTCCCCCTATATAGAGGTCCTCTTCCCTCTTCTCAATCTCCAAAAAGCTATACCCTCTGGCCTGGGGATGTCCCCCTCACTTTGCTTGGTTTCTGATACCCTGGTTTTCCCTGGGCTGTTGCTTTGTGTGCTTTCCTTATGAACACTCTCTTCACGCTGCCCAGTCTTTCATAGGCCATATTAGGTTGCCTTCCCTGAGAGGACCACCTCATCTCCCTGCTTGGTCTCTGTCTCCTTATGTTGAGCCTCTATGACTCTCCCCAAGCACCCACATTGCATAGCCACTCACCTTGCTAAGCCCCACCTAATGATGTGGGCTTTGAATAGTTGGAGAAGGAAAGGAAAAAGAAGAGGGAGAATAAAAGAATATTGAAGATGTTAATTTGAGTATTAATTTTGCTACATCTTTTATTTTCATGGTTAATCTGGAGATCTTACCATTTTATTTGCTTTTTTTGGAGTAACAGCTTTAGTTTCTTGATCAGATGGATCTATTTTCCCAGTATTATTTAGATTTCCTTTTTAATTCAAGAATATTGTAGTTTGCGTTTTATATTCTACTTGTATTAAAGAAAGTTTATCATTTTATTGTTGATTTCTATTTTTATTGTATCGTAGCAAATAATACAAATCATTTATTGAGCCTATTTCAATAATTTATTGAGCCTATTTTGCACATAATATCTGGTCAGTATTTCTAAATGTTTTGAGAGTGTTGGAAAACCAAGTCAGTACCCTCTCTGTTGTGTGTGTTTGTCTGTGTGTGCAAATGCATGTGTTAGTTATATTACTCAAATATTCTATATCTTTAATGACTGTTACACTTAGTTTTTGCAAGCAGTATTTTAGATTCCCACTATGATTATGTATTTGTCCAATTTGGCAGTTTTGTTTAAATTTTGAGGCTGTATTATTAGGTGAATGTAGGTTTATGATTGTTTTAAATTCTTTATGGATTATTGATTATCCATATGAATGTACCTCTTGATTTCAGTTAATGCTTTTCACATGGAATTTTTTTTTGGATATATATTCTCAAAATTTTTATGTTCCATTTTTTGGAGTAGTATTTTTTTCACTGACACATAATTGACATAATATATTAGTTTCAGATGTACAACATAGTGATTTGATATTTTTATACCTTAGTTATCACCACAAAAAATCTAGTAATCATACAAAGTAATTAAAATATTATTGACTATATTCCCTATGCTACACATTACATCCCCATGACATATATTTTACAATTGGAAGTTTGCAACTCTTAAAGCCCTTCACCTATTTTAACCATCCCTCCTTGAAGGGGACCATACTCCTCTCCTCTGGTAAACACTAGTTTGTTCTCTGTATCTATTGGTCTGTTTCTGTTTGTTCATTTGTTTTGTTTTTTATGTTTCACACATATAAGTGAAACCACATGGTATTTGTCTTTCTCTGACTTACTGCACTTAGTATAATATCCTTTAGATCTATCTATGTTGTCACAGATAGCAATATTTAATTCTTTGTATCGCTGAGTAATATTCCATTATAAATATATACCACGTCTTCTCTATCCATTCATATATTGATAGGTTGCTACCATTTCTTGGCTATTTTATATAATACTGCAATAAACATTGGGGTGCATATATCTTTTCAAATTAGTGTTTTCATTTTCTTCAGGTAAATACCCACAGTGGAACTGCTGGATCATATAGTAGTTCTATTATTAATTTTTTGAGGAAACTCCATACAATTTTTCATAGTGGCTGTAACAATTCCCACAGCAGTTCCCTTTTCTCTACATCCTTGTCAACACTTGATATTTGTTATCTTTTTGATATAGCCTGACAGATGTGAGGAGATATCTCACTGTCGTTTTAATTTGCGTTTCCCTGGTGATTAGAGATGTTGAGTATCTTTTCATGTGCCTGTTGGCCATCTCTATGTCTTCTTTGGAAAAATGTCTATTCAGGATCTCTATTTTTAAAAGATCAGGTTTCTTTTTGTTTTTGTTTTGTTTTTGCTTTTTTGATACAGTTGTGTGAGCTGTGTAAATGTTTTGGATATTAACCCATTATTTGTCGTACCATTTGCAAATAGTTTCTGTATATATCTATTAATTCTATCTGATCTAACATGTTGTTTAAGGCCAATATTTCCTTATTGACTTTCTGTCTGGATGGTCTGTCCCTTGATGTAAGTGGGTGTTAATCTCCTCCTATTTTATATTGCTGTCAATTTCTCCCTTTATATCTATTTATATTTGCTTTATATATTTATGAGTTTCTATTGTTGGGTGCTAAATATTTATGAATGTTATATCCTCTTCTTGCATTATGTAATGGCCTTTTTCTTTTGTTAGAGTTTTTACTTTAAAGTCTATTTTGTCTAATATACACATTGCTACCCTTGCTGTCTATTTCCATTTGCATATAATATCTTTTTTCCATCCCTTTACTTTCAGTCTGTGTGTCTTTAGATATGTCTTTTTATTGGAGCATTTAGTCCATTCACATTTAGAGCAAATATTAATAAGTATGTACTTATTGCCATTTTGTTACTTGTTTTTTTTTTTTTGTAGTTCTTTTCTATTCCTTTCTTCTTTTCTTGACCTCTTCTCTTGTGGTTTGATGATTTTCTTTAGTGTCATGCTTGAGTCCTTTCTCTTTTTTTCCTGTATCTAATGTAGGTTTTTGGTTTGTGATTACCATAAGGTTCATATATATTGTCCTATATGTATAGTGGCTTATTTAAAGCTGATAGTTGCTTAGGTTCAAGCACATTTTAAAAGCACTACATTTTTAATCCTTTACTGTCTACATTTTATGTTTTTGATGTCGTATTTTACATTTAAAAATTTTGGGTATCCCTTAACTACTTTTTGTAGCTATAGTTATTTTTGCCTTTTAGCCTTCATACTACCCTTTAAAGTGGCTTATCAGACTGCCTTTACCAATGAGACTTTTCTTCTATATATTTTCTTATCTCTAGTCATGGCCTTTTCTTTTCTCCTTAGAGAAGATACTTTAACGTTTATTATAAGGCTGGTTTAGTGGTGATGAAGTCCTTTAGCTTTTGCTTGTCTGAGAAACTATCTCTCCTTCAATTCTGAATGATAACCTTACTGGGTAGAGTATTCTTGGGTGTAAGTTTTTAATTTTTCGTACTTTAAATATATCATGCCACTCTCTTCTGGCCTGCAAAGTTTCTGCTGAAAAATTAGCTGATAGTCTTATCGAGAGTTCCTTGTATGTGACTGTTTTTCTTTTGCTTCCTTTAAGATTTTCTCTTTATCTTTCACTTTTCCCATTTTAATTATGATATGTCTTCGTGTGGATCTCTTTGGGGTCACCTTGTGTGGGACTCTCTGTGTTTCCTGGACCTAGATATGTTTCCTTTTCCAGGTTGGGGAATTTTTCAGCTATTATTTCTTCAAATATTTTTTTCTGCCCCCTTTTATCTCTCTTCTCCTTCTGAGACTGCAAATGTTAGTATGTTTAATGTTGTCCTAAAGATTCCTTAAACTGTTTTCATTTTTTAAATTTTTCTTTTTGCTGTTCTGATTTCATGATTTCCACTATTCTGTCCTCCAGATCACTGGTTTTCTGCTGTATCATCTAATCCACTGTTTATTCCCTCTAGTATATTTTTCATCTTAGTTCTTGTGTTCTTCAGCTCTGATTGTTCTCATATTTTCTCTTTGTTGACGTTCTCACTCCCACTGTGATTCTGCATTCTTCTCCTGAGTTCAGTGAGCATCTTCATGACTATTACTTTTCACTCTTTATGTGGTAAATTGCTTATTTTGTTTAATTAGGTTTTTCCCCCCCCCTGGGGTTTTATCCTGTTCTTTTGTCTGGAACATATTCCTCTGGATCTTCTGTGTAGACTTCATGTACTAAGTGGCTTTGGCAGGCCATCTACAGCTGAAGTGGGCATGGAACAGGGGGGTGGAGGCACTGGGGCATGCCATGCAGGAGCTGCCTTGTCAGACAACAGGAGCAAGCATGGGCCAGGGGGTTCCTGGGGCTGCACCAAGACCGCTTTGGTGGGACAGCTGGAGCTGGAGTGCATACAGTCAAGGGAACCTGAGATGCAGTGCACCAGCACTGCCTTGCAGGGATGGCTTGAGATAGTGTGGACTGGGGTCTGGGGCACACTGAGCTGGCCTTGGCAGACTGACTTAGAGCCCTGGATCACGTTCCCACCTGTGATATCAAGGTGAAAAGAGAATACAAAAAATCTTGCTGTCTTGCACCTCTGACCTTGGAGAGAGTTTCAGCAGTGTCCCCGTTTGGCAGAAGTTCTAGGGTTGGTAAATGAATTTCCCTCACATATAGTCTAGGTGCCCTTTAAACAAGTGTTTCTCCATTGTGCCCCAGGGCAAGCAAGTCTGCGCCTGCCCTTCAGTGATATGCTTTCCTACTGCATGTCACAGTGTTGGGGGTGGGGTTCCTGTCAATACCGTGTTAGGAAGTTTGAAATGGAAGTGGACATGTTCAGGCTTCAGAGGCAACATTAGGCCTCTAACTGATTAGTGACCTTGTCTGGACTACATGCCTGCTTGTGAGCTGCCGCCAGCAAGTCCGGAGGCACTTAAGATAAAGAAGGGGGACTTCCCTGGTGGTGCAGTGGTTGGGAATCTGCCTGCCAATGCAGGAGACATGGGTTCAATCCCTGGTTTGGGAATATCCCACATGCCTCAGAGCAACTGAGCCCATGTGTCTCAACTACTGAGCCTGCGTGCCACAACTACTGAAGCCCGCATGCCTAGAGCCTGTGCTCTGCAACGAGAAGCCACCACAGTGAGAAGCACACACTCTGCAATGAAGAGTAGCCCACACTCTCCACAACTAGAGAAAGCCCGCACAGCAATGAAGAGCCAAAGCAGCCAAAAATAAATAAATTAAAATAAATTTTAAAAAGATGGGAGTGGATCATGCCTTTCCCCCTGGAAGCATAGGAAGCATATTTGTCCTGGTATAGGCTTCATTAAAAGGGGGGGAGGTAAAAGTTTAGCTTGATAAGCTGTTGGCCCAGGAGATAATTTAAAAACACTCATTCATGGAATGAGGACTACAGTAAACCTCGGATTTGTGATAATAGGAAAACTGATGAACAGAAATGGGAGAAGCAATTATACTCCAATAAAGATGTTAAAATAAAAAAAAAACGAAATAGGAGAACACATGTATACATCTTAACATAGCCACACAATGTAACACTTGTGAGATATGGACTCACCAAATATGTAATAAGGGTATTTGTTCTGTGTATTGAGACAATTAAAAGGCAAATTTGGGCGTAACTAATAGTAAAAAGAACTTAAGTGCCCCACTCAGGAGTCAAAGTAAATAGCATGGACACCCAAGTGAGTCATCTAGATTTGAAGGCCTAGATTCTATTGTAAGCCCTGTGCAACTCTTGCTTTTTTCACATACTAGAAAGAAAAATACATAGGTGCTCTCTAGTGTACAAAGAAATATCAGTTGCTCACTCTACTGGAAAATCTTAAAAAGAACACTAATCCTTTCTTGAGGGTAGGAAAGAATATAATTGCACATCAGATATTTTGTAACAATCCTTTTCAGTGAGGGTCTTTGGAGGCTGTATGAAATCATCTTAAAAGATAATTCTGCTAATTATCTTTTCATAATTTTTCTAAGTTGAAGAATCTGGGAATTTTGGGGGTTTTTTTTTTGGAAATTTTCATAGTTAAGTTCTAAAATCTTATTCTAGAAACTAAAAGGGCAAAAATCCCTTACCAATAGCAGCTTTTACCAAATTGCTTACAACTGAATTCCATATAATAATTATTTTTAACCAAATGACTACATTTGTGTTATATGATTTATACCCTTTCTTTTCTAAAGGAAAAGAATTTGAAAAAGAATAGATACATATAAGGTATAACTGAATCACTTTGCTGTACACCTGAGACTAACAGAACATTGTTAATCATCTATACTCCAATATAAAATAAAAATTAAAAAAATAAAGGAAATAGATTATATTGTAAATGGAAATCCATAGAGAAAGACAAAAACAGAAACTCAAAACAAAACAAAATAAAAACTCAAGATCCTATGAGATTTTGTAATATCTAGTTAATGGACAGTATGCTAGCAAAAGAAGCACATGATCAATTTCAGGACAAAATTAACCTGACTTTAACTGGCACTTAAGTCAAGACAGAGCCTCTGGCTAATCTACAATACAGCTACCACATAAACAAAAAAGGTTTTCTAGTGTCTTAATAAAATTTCACCTCCACCAAACCAATTCCTTCCTATCTTAAATGTTGTATAGAGATTTTGTTATAATTAGGAAAAAAAACTCCCCCAAACAAAACTACCTATTGCTGGTTCTTCACCTTCTCAAGTTAACTATCAAAAGTTATGAATTTCACCTGATTTTTAACATCTTTCTTGGTCTTAAAGTGATAACATAAAGTTGACAAAGAGCTGTAAACCAGTAGAAATGGACATAAAGGTCAGGCTCTTAGCTCCAGTCTGATAGCCTTGAGATGGAGGCAAATTTCCACACTCCTTTCCTGCAGACACTAATCCATAAAGGAAGTAGAGAGAAGCTATATTTGCTTGAGTGATCAACTATTTGTTTTATTACTGTCATAAAAACATACAGCAGTCTTTCTGAGTCTACAGGACACTAAACAAACCAACGGTAAATGAAGGGATGGATTTTTAGAAGATAGTCATGAAAGAGCTTAAAGAGAATAGGAAATTATCAGCATATTTTCGATTAAAAAAGATGTTAACATCTTAACTCATAATTCCTACTTGTGTGTTTCTTATCATTGCCTCCTAGTCTTTCCCATATGTTGCTGTAGACTTAGAAGTGTATTGTAGAATGCCATGTAGGCTCCAGAGGCCACGTGAGAGGCTGAGACCAAGAGAAGGCAAATCTTATTGACTTTCTACTGGTGTAAATGACCTAGTTGTCTAACCTGTGCTCAGCCCCACAGCTATGTAATAAAAAGAGCTGACTGTTTGGTGGTAATGAGATGCTGTTGGACTAGAGACAGGACATGTATGCTCTTAAAACAGGTTGAACTAAAGGATGTTATCTGTTTACTCTTTTACTCTCATACTGAAAATTGCCATGGTTTCACTTAAAAAATATAAATGTCTTTGCCTCGGTTTCAAAATCCTTCATAACCTGGTTTCCCTGGCCTTTCAAACTACCTACTGTCACTTCACAGAATGGTTTTTGGCCGGCTTTTGCACCTCTTACTCTCTCAGCTCAGGTTCTACTCACTCTTCAGTTAAACTTCTTACTCAGGCTTTGGCTGAAGTCTTCTAATTGCCCCTTAAGTTCTTCTGCAGTTTCCCTCTCTGGACTCTTTGTACTTGTACATTTTTTATACATGCTCTTTTGTACAATACTCTAAGTTACCTGGCTTGGTGAAGCAATTGATACCTGTTAAACAATATTAATATTATAGAAGTCCCCAAATATGTGCTTGCTTTGCATGAGCTGAGTTCCTTGGCTGGAAATCACATTTTAAGAATAAGCTTCTAGAAACCAGGGTAATGAGATTCAAATGTATTGGGACAAGTAACTTTTATCTTGGGGGAGGTGAGGCAAGGTAGGATGAGAAATGGGAGCACTTGGTCACACCCTATTAAATAATTAAGTGACGGAATTTGGGTCTTTTCAACTCTTATTTTGCCCTGGTTGTTCATATCAATGAAACTAACTGGGAATGCGTTAAGAAGGAAATGAAATAGGCTAGGGGTTTGGAAAGACCTTCCCTGCTTTAAATGAAACCAAGCCTCCTAGGTTAATTTGCAGGTGAGTTTACTGAATCACCGTGAATAATTTTAGCAAAACTGAAAAGTGTGAGTTTCAAGACAATTAAAGAAAGCTCAATTATTGAGATTTAAGAAAGAAAGGAAGGAAAGGAGGAAGAAAGAAAGGAAGGGGATTCTGTAGCTAGTTTGGAGGCTGGTATATTTAATGTTGAACGCTGGAAAAAATTCTGTTCTTATGTACTTAGATGGTTTATGAATACATTTATATGTAAGAACTTATTACTAGCTCCCTGTGTGGTTTGAGATAGAAAAAGTAAAGCCAAATACTTTCATTTCCTTACTTATGAATATTTTCCTGAAATAAAAAGTGTATATCCATTAGAGAAAATGAGGAAAACATAGAAAAATATAAAGAGAAATAAACTTTACCCAAAATACAGTTCTTACATGCTAATATATCATTTTACGTTTTATACAAAAATTTTTTTTTTTTTACAAAACATATTATACTGTGCAAACTATTATGGCTTTTTATGAGTAATATGCTTATTTAAATGATCTTGTTTTGATCAATTACCCATGTAACATATATTTCTTCTAAAACAATGTTTTGTTGAAATTCATGACATTAGTGGGAAAGCAAATCAATTTAGAAAGATGCTACCAACATTAAGGAAAAAATTACATATCATAGAATAGATCAAAATATATCAGGGTGCATTGCACATATTAAGGGAATGTATTGTTTCTGAAATGTTATTTTAGTCCTACACACATATAAATGTACACAAGTACAGTTTATATAGGGTTTCCCTGGTGACGCAGTGGTTGAGAGTCCACCTGCCGATGCAGGGGACGCGGGGTCGTGCCCCGGTCCGGGAAGATCCCACATGCCGTGGAGCAGCTAGGCCCGTGAGCCATGGCCGCTGAGCCTGCCCGTCCGGAGCCTGTGCTCCGCAGCAGGAGAGGCCACAACAGTGAGAGGACCGCATACCAAAAAAAAAAAACTGTTGAAGACCTTTGCTCATTTTTCTAATGACGTACTGCTCTTCTGATTATTTTTTTGATAAGAACTCCCCATATAAACCATATTAGATCTTTGTCATGTACACGCTCGTTTACTCATTTTTAAAAAGAGTTTACTAGACTTGAGGACAGGAAGTTGCTTTAAACAAAGGTTCTTGGACTAAGTAAGGCATTTAGCAGTCTTTCATGGTATCTCTGTGGATGACACAGGAAAAGGTGAGGTTCATAACTAAATAAACAGCTACCTTCAAGGTGTGCTAATTTTTGGAGTAGTGGAACTCTTCCTCTCTGTACTTTATGGCATTTTAATCAATAATTTGCGTGATTAAACTGATGGAATTCTGCTAAAATGAATGTATGATGCCAATTTGCTAATCTTAGTTAAAAGACAGGGTAACAAAGAGATACTCCAAAAAATTATGTAAGGCTATAACTTACAAGATAAAACTTAATGGAAAGAAGGATAAAGAACCAAACTTACATGAAAATTAATAAACAAACAATAAACAAATCTAGCAGTAAAAGAGAAGATTGGGGAGACGTAATCTGAGCTCACAAGAAAAAAATTCTCGATTAAAAAAAAATTTTAAGCCCCAAATGACCCTACAATTTGATATGGCTGCTGTGGCTGGGAGCTGGGGTGGGGAAGCTGACACAATGCTCAGACTGGATTGTAAAAGTTATATATGTTCTTTCTTTCCTGTTGGGCAGATGATAGTTCCAATCTATGCTGGTTCGGTTACTTCTCAAGTATTGTGTTCAGTTTTCAGTTTTGGAGGACTACTGATTAACTTGGGTGGATATAGGAGGTGAGCAATTAAGGTGGTGAAAGAACATGAGATTATTGAATGAGAAAACATTAGAAGCCCACTTTCCCAATGCAAGGCTCACTCAGATTAAATTTGATGGCAATTTTAAAGCAAGTTTATTAAGTCTTGTTAAGTGTTCAGCTCAGTTTTCATAGAAATATCTTTTCATACTCAAATTTCAGCAGCTTATGACATTTACATAAATTATGTAAGTTCAATTATGGTAAACAGCTACGGGAACAAACACACTTGACTCATCCATGTAATTCAAATGCTGCTTGCAAAAATGTGTGAGCACAACTGGAGAGTAGCCTCCCAGATGTGACACTAAGTGTGCCCTTGGCACCTATCAGTGGGGAGAGTGGAGGGAATCTGTTAGGCTAGGGCAGTGGTTTCAAAGTGTGGTCTCCAAACGGGTAGTATCAGTATCACATGAGAATTATTTAAAAAATTAAAATTCTTGTATCTTACCAGAAAACTACTTAATTAGCCTTTCTGAGAGGTGAGGTGTAGCTATCTGTGTTATGAGAAGTTCTCCAAATGACTGATGCAGCTTAAATGAAGTGAGAACCAGTGATCTTTGGTAAGGAGAAGTCCGGCTGCTACCTAGATCATGGTTCTTAAACTGAATTCTGAAGCGCTTGTAAACAGTGAGAGAGAGAGAGAGAGAGATTCTAACACAGTTTATCTGGGATAAGGTCAAGGAATCTGCATTTTCCAAGCCCCTGGTTATTTTGAGATATAGGATATGGATAGTTGAACCGTACAGAAAAACTGTGAACTAGATTATAACTAATGGAAATAAAAACAAAACTTGAGAGGAAATATAATTACACCTTCAAGTAATTCAACAGATGTCTAGATCTACTGGAATGTTTGTATTATTCTGCCTAGCTCCAGGAGACAGAACTAGGATCAATACTCCGAAGTTACCAAAAAGTAGATTATTCTAAAAACAAGGTATGAAATTTTAAAAAATGGAATTGACTACCCCTGCCTTCTAAAGGTACCACGTCTCTGGAACTTATAAGCCAGCAAATGCTGGATGCATACTTGTCATTGAGTCTACAGAGGAGATTCATGCAATGGCTGGGGATTGGACCTGGGGAAATTGATGCCTCTAAATCCCTTTTCAATTTTGAGACTCCAAAAATTCATCATTTTCAATGTCTCCCAAAAGTCCTTTGAAGACTTTTAGAATTAGAAAAGATAAAGACTTCCCAATAGTCTTTTCTTTCTGGTGTTGGAAGTATGTTCCTCCTAGATATTAATATGTATATTTCAAGTGAACAGTTTTGATAATCGGTGCTTGCTATCCCTGTTTACATCAGCCATGTCCATCGAGTAATTTTTCTATTGCTGACGAAATAGAAAGAAAAATCTTTAACACCAAAATATGTAAATTGGAATGAATTGATGAACGAAAAAAATGACGGCTGATCTTTTATTCTCCAGAAATAATAGTCAGTGCAATTTAGAAATGGTGTTTTAAACTTCCAATATTGACCACAAGCTTATTTTAATAATAGTAACTTCTGGACGTCGGAAAACAACAGTGACAAAAACAGTAATCAAAATGTGATGCACAATGCAGAGGATATGGAATTTTGCCCAGTCTGGGCTTGCCTTATGGTACCTGCCAAACAAGAAAACACAGCAGGGTGTTTGTTTATAAACAAAATATATCTAAGTCTATAAACACGTATGCAATTTAGATAAAGATGTCTATTGCCTAGCTATTTTAAATCACTCATTTTAGAGTTATTGCCTCCAAGTACTAGCATAAATTATGGAAAAGTAAAATTCACACCCATGGCTGGTCATAAATATAAAAATGGCTTTCTTTTCTGAAAAGTGTTTCATAAAGGAATGTTAATGAATACATACAATAGGACGCGTGGCTTTAGAATGAATAACAGCAAATGAGAAGGCTAGATGATGATATGGGGCTGCTTAGTAAGTCATTTCATATCTAGATATAATTAAACATATGAATGTACTTTTAGTGGTAATTAAATTTAAACATAATCCTAATCTTTATCAATTTAAGTTCCATTTACATTTTTCCTAGCTATGTAAAACACATTTATAAAAAGAATATGCAAACGTATTGTCCTCAGGCTATTGATGAAATTCTATTTAACTGTATGTAATACTACTAAATTCTATTTAACTCAGGGAGGTAATTGAGATCAATACTGAGATTGATAGTTGACTGTCTTCAAGTACTTGACAAATATTGTAACATAAGCATACACAAGTATTTCCCATCTTCTTCCTTTACTCAGCTACAATTTTTTGTCATAGTTAAGTAAAACTTCCATTTCCTATACTGTCAAATAAAATAGAAGTGATAATGTAAAATAATTTATTAACTATTATATAACTTGCAATTCCTAATTGAGACAGTCTGAAGTTTATTGTTCTACTATCAACTTTTCCAGTAAACTTAGCTTCAAAATACTGTAGCCTGTATGTAAATATACTGGTGCTAAAACTTGTACTCTTCCTCCTTTACTTCCTCTATCTCATTGCCCAAGTTCTTGGCATTATCATCAAATATGAATTAATATAGTAGCTACTGATCCTATCATGTCCTCTTTAGGTTCTTAACTTGCCTTCCACCTTCATCTTCTGCATATATAAAATGACCCATTGTTTGGATCCAGATTATGAGCTATTTTTTGATTACCTTATTCTGTATTATATTCCTCTAACTGGAAAACTCCATGGCAGTCTTGCCTGGAACACAATTTGTCAAGTCCTTAGAACCTCTTTCTGGTTCTACCTTTGTTCTCTCCTTCCTTCAGGGCTGCTTACCCCAACTATTTTACATCATGCTGCAGGGAACCTAAAACTGCTTTCTCAGGCAAGTTATCACCACAAAGCAGTTTCAATAAAAGATGGATAGCCATATATGTCAACTACAAAATGATAAATGAGATGAGTTTCAGGTCCACTAGAGAAGAAAGAAGAGAAAGTACTTCATTCTTGACCAGACTCACTTTATGTGTTTAATATCTATGGTAGGGAAAGCCAATGCCAAGTTTATAAATTATATTTACTTAGGGTGCTCTAAGAGTTTTCTAACATAGTTTTCTATATGAATATACCTATAACCTCAAGCAATAACTATAGCACTCAGTCAGAAAAGAATATGCACAAAGTTCTCCTTAGGGTAAATTCACAGGTGCACAAATATAAAATCAAAACCTTCCCTCTCACAGTTTCTAAACGGCTTTTATATCATGATTTATGTGAAGCAAATGATCTGCTTCATTATGAGGGATGTTTATGTGAAGCGAGGATTTCATTAACTCCATGGAGGTCTAACTATAGTGTAACTTCATTAGTATAAATACAATCTAGAGAATTCCCTTTCTGACTTCATTGCGGTAGAAATTGATATCAAGGGAAGCGAAAGTAAGAACAGGATGTCTTTTTTTTTTTTTGCTCTCTCACTGTTGTGGTCTCTCCCGCTGGGGAGCACTTCTGTAGCCCAAAGGCAAATTAAGGAGAAGAGGTAATAAGTAATACAGTTGGCATTTGGCACTTGATTTATGAATTTTGATTGAAGGTGTAGATGATCAATCCTCCTACTTTGTTTCTCCCCTTATTTCCTATCTGTTCTCCCTTAAGGTTTATATGGCAGACAGATACTTGATAATTTAATGGTTGGAAAGAAAACAACCGTTACATGAACTTTGTCAAAAGAGAATGAAATTAACTTAATAAGAATAACATTTAAAGGCATGAAAGGACACAGCAACCCTTGAAAGACCTGAAGAAAATTCTCTGATGGCAAGGAAAATAGAAAAGTAAATGATAAGAAATGAGATTTCTTGGACAACAAGCCAAGGTGAAGGTATTACACAAATGTCAGTTATTTTTATCCCTCCAGTGTTGGGTATAATGAGAAGAAAATGAGTAGTCTATAAAGTAATGAATTTAAAGTCAGAAAACATTGCTCTAGGCCTGGCCCTAACACTCAACAATTGATTAATATTGGTGAAATGACTTCACCTCATTACTCCTCAGTTTGCTTATCTGCTTATCTGACCACCCCCTACGATAGTTGTGTTTGTAAAGAACAACAAAAATACAAACAAAAAGTAATGAGTGTCCTTGGAACACTGGAAAATGCTATGCAGCTGTTAGGTGTTTACTATAATTATTCTCTAAAGTGCCTGCAAGAATTTATTAACCTCAGTAACCAGTGGGATTTCCAATGGTATTAGGAAGAGCTGTCAAGCAAAACGTTTTTGACTCTTGTGTGAAACAAAACAGTGATGCCATTTTTATAAGCCAGGTTATAAAAATAACTATGCTGAAATGTAAATAAACTTCTACAAATAAACACACACGGAAATGGACTCAGACTCCAGAGGAGATCATCAAGTGGAAAGATTTATGTCTTCTACCGTTGGAAGAGCAAGGTGATCAGTGTAGAAAGAAAGAATTTGGGAACAAAATAAATTTGGGGTTAGTGCTAGCTCCTTAACTAATTGTATGATTCTGGGAAAATTAAGTAACTCCTCTGACCTTTCAGTGTTCTCACCTGTAAAATGGGTAAAATAATGAGCATTATATTACCTAACTTGTAGGTTCAGATTAAATTAAATCAGATAGTATAAAGTGCCTAGTACAGAGCCTGGCACATGGCAGGCACTCAGTGAATGTGAGTTATTATCATTATCTCACTTTTCCTAGTTCCTTTAACAGTCTACACCCTTATTTACCTGTAATTCCCCAAGTCTATTTCTTTCTTGGATACTCTATGTTGTAGCCTCCCCGTATTTACCAGAGCAACCTGCACATAGAACTCTTTTAAAATATTTATTTAAACTGTGTCTTTCCTCCATTATGTCTATCTGATAATAAAATCACTCATTCTTTATCTTGTGTTGAAACCATTTTATTTATCCTATAAAGGTATTCCATAAAATGTATTATGTTAAGTACTTAGGATGACTAACACAACTTCTGACCCTAAAAGTAATCATATTATGGAGGAACACTGAACCAAGGGGAAATTTTTTAAAAAATGAAAATAGAAAGTTAAAGGGAACTTTAGAAATTAACCATCATAAGACAAGGATATACAGTATAATATTTAAAATTTTTGTATATAAATAATTTTCAGGATAGAAATTCATTTCTCATAACTAATTAAATAAATATTATCATTCATAATCTATTGAGGAAATCAGAGAGTCTTTCTAATTTTCTTACTCCATTTCTTTAGAGTACTACCAAAACAAAATATTCAAAAAAAACATTACTTTTTTTCCTGGATGGAAAAGGATTAACCCTAAACAATTGTGTCTGGGTGTTATCTGAAATTTATCAGTATGTTGTGTGTTATGTTATGAATGTTACTCAACTTCTCTTTCTTCAGTAATCCCAGCCTTTTTTCCCCCTTCTTCTTAAAGGATGGTTGCCTTTCTTGGCCTAATGAAATCCTATTTAGCCAGTTAAATGTAACTTCTTCTGGGAATTCTCACATTACCCATGGACCCTCCCTATCCACCCTAATACAAGTTGAAATAGTTTATCTTTCTCCATCACAACATAACATTTTGTCTATATCATTATGTACCTTAGCAATTCTTTTTCCTAAGACATAGCAATGTCTGCAGTATAGTTGGCACTTGGCGTATAAATTTTGGTTGAAGGTGTAGATGATTAATTCTCTCCTTATTTCCTACTTATCCTTTCTTAAGTTTGCAATGTGTTACAATATGGTACTACTGTAAGAATTGGCGAAGTTGGTGAGATTTGGGGAAGGTGTTGGAGGAAAGACAACCATTTTGCTTCCCCTTTCCATCTTCCTTAATTTGCATTATATGTTTTAAATTATATTACAGAAATTTCCAATCCAATCTCAAAAACAATATTCTGTCAGCGTTATGTTAGAAAAGAATGAATTTGAAACAATTCTTAAACAATACACAGAACACTGTGCAACATCCTGTGGCGACTTCCTCCAGCAAAATCTTGAGGCATTTCTTTAGCATTGTCTTTATCGTCCCATGGTGACTCATGAGGCATGCTTAAGAAAATTTTATATTAAAGGTCAGAGACTCCAAAAGATGTAGCCAAAATTTTGGGAAGTTTATAGTGTGATTAATTCCTGGAGTCCTTCATTTTCCAGCCCTTTAATTTGTGCAATCACATTGAGTGTTCAAAGTGTACACTGCTTTTTAAAATCTTTCAAATACTCTGGGCACAGCCACAACTAGGAATTCATAAAAGGAACTGATTAACATTCCACACCGAAAAGATCCTTGAAGGAAACTAAAAACAAAAAACATATTTTTGCTGAATCCAATTTGCTTACATTTCAACACACATAACTCCACTTAACTGGCCATCACAGCAAAAGCCACAACACACACCCACAGCAGCAGCAGCATGGAGCTGACCACACAACTCAACAGACAATGCAGACAAACTTGAGTATAAACCAAGATTTTCCTACCTCTTTTCGTAACAGGTTAGTGCTGGCCCTCAGTGTTGGTGTACAGTTTTTATGCCATGGGAAAATAGGGATGTTTCTGCCCTATAAAAATAAGTGTGTTGAAGGCTTTAGTTTGAGCTTACACAATGTTAGAAAGTTCCAAAGGCACTGGCACAATATCAAAAAAAGAAAAAAAAAATCTCACAAGCAAATATATCACTTATGCACATGGAAAGATACTAAGAAAACACTGGTAGGGAAACTACTGGTTTCCTGGATGATTTATGCAATAGTTTTCAATAACTTCCTGAAAAATAAAGAATAAGAAAAGCATGCTAGTGGGTCTTTGGTGGGCATATATTGTCGCCGACACCCATTCATACTGAGTCTGGCTTTAAACTGTTCAATAAGTCATTTTCTCCCTGCAAAAGTAGAAAGAACAAGAACCCTCACTGTTCTTAATCTTTTAAGCCTTAGGAAGAGCTAAGGGAAAGAGTATAGAAATGCATGCACTATCTTTAATAAAGAAAGAGATACATAGAATAAAAATTTAAATATAAAGAACAGTTTCTTCATTTTATGTATCATAACACATTTCTTTCCAAGCCTTAGTTTGATACATATAGATTTTTCACGTGTGATAGCTTATCTACTCCAGAAAGTGCTGGGACAGAAAGATAAGTAGGAAGCAGGAAATTCTGAATTTGAATAAAGGCAATAAATACCGTTGCTGTTACATCAAAAGATGCAAGGTGGAAGATGGGGCTTGAAACTGGGAATGTTTCCCAATTGGACTTATTGATTTGTAATTCCTTAAAAATTTAAACTTACCACATTCTGTGCAAAGTTTTCAAAAGATGTTCTGCGATCCATTGAGTATTCCGACTTACATGTGTGGGGTTGGGTGGGGCAAAGGAACAAAGAGAGAGAAGAAAGAAAGACGAAAGAAAGAAAGAGAAAGAAAGAAAGAAAGGAAGGAAGGAAGGAAGGAAGGAAGGAAAAGAGAGAGAGAAAGGAAGGAAGGAAGAACAAAAAGAAAGAATGAAAGAAATAAAGAGAGGAAGGAAGGAAGGAAGAAAGAAAGAAAGAAAGAAAGAAAGAAAGAAAGAAAGAAAAAGAAAGAAAGGAAAAGTCAGAAAGAAAAACAACAGCAAAAGGATGATGAAATGATGCAACACCAAATTCATGTTCTAAATCATAGGGATCAGGAAGACAGGAGAGTTGCCACAGAAGGCCTCTTGTCACAGGACACGGGCTCTGTTTGCATTAGTGCTTTTACTTTTAACACCAAAACTCTTCTTGTGCAAACAAAATAGTGTGATTTCAAGCAAAATCAAATTACACTAAAATGAAGTAGATATGTTAAGGTTTTATGCCAACATTTTCAAAGCCTAAATGTTTGAAAATCTAGTGGCTTAACTTCAGAATTTCCTCATAATTTTCTACTGGTACTAAATTTCTGTTGATAACATCATCAATTCTGTAGAGCATTGCTGTCCAGTAGAACTTTCTGAAAGCATGGAAATTTCATTCTATACTATTTCAGAAGTCTTTAGCTGTGGCCATTGAGTACCAGAAATTTGAGTAGAATTTTATGTAACCTTAACTAATTTAAATTTAAACAGCTCCATGTAGCTAGTGGTTGCTGTACTGGACAGTGCAACTACAGAGTATCTATTTCCCATTGCAAAGTCAATGGACTTTGAAAAATACCTTTAGCTTAAATGATGATCATGAATTACACAAAATTATAATTTCATCTCAGAATTTCAAGAAGCTATGGACTATTTTAACATTACAAAATAATGAATGATGTTGATATTTACATCCAGATTTTCCATTCCCTGTTATACTGGTTATATAAGGTGTTATTTACAGTGAGACTTTGATTATAAACATTAATTGAACAATGTAGCTTATTTTAGCTCTTGAAAATGTGCTTGGCTATCATCTTAGGTATGAAACCTCATCGTAGGGATACTAAGTGACTCAGAATAAATGCCAAATGAAAATATGTGGAAGCAAACATTAACTGCATTTTGGCAACTATCATTGAAAACAATGAGTTATGGAGCTTATGGCCCAAAACATACATTCTAGCTTACTGGACAAGGAAAACCCTCTTTAAGTTTTTGATCTGATGACATTGTTCTTTTCCTTTTTTATTGTAATTTTTTATTTCCTTAAACTGGCACACAGAAGACTAACATGAAACATGAAAACGGTGTCTAAACAACTTTGTAAAGCATGAACATCTGCAGAAACAAACAAACAGAGAAGAAAATAAGCAATCAACAAACAGAAACCCATACAACTTAAGTAGCCCTTATAAAATGCAAAGGTTTGGGGGAGGGTCTTGGAGTATATTCACTTACCATATTTGTCCAATACTGTGGGCCCAACAGAGGTAACTACTCCAAATAACTACAGAGAACTAGGTCAAAAAATTCACAAAGAACCAATACATTTTTCTTTGTCTGTAGAAGCTCTTGATAGGCACTGGATCTTATAAAACGTGGGTATGAATCACTTTTTATCAGTTTGTAAATGTGTTCCTAAAAAGAAAGAATGGTTGAGGTGCTTCCTTATTATTTCTCAGGAAAAATCAAGTACTGTGATAAGAATACAACATTTGGTTCAAAAACAAATCTGGAAGCAGCTAAAAATAATAATGATAATGCTGATGAGAATACCTTATATGCTTATAGAACACTTAGACTTTCAAATTTATTATTTTATTCAAGGATCAATGTTTAAACTGGTTTGGGAGCTATGGAGGAGGTAAACCACAACCAGTCCTTAAAAAAAAATGGAATTTAGTTAGCAGATTGTCATGAAGTAATTTCAAATCAAGTTGTTGATTTACATAGATCATTTAAGAATATAAATAAATCTGCTGTCTCTTAAGATTAGGCCAAAAGACAATGATGTGAAGTCAAGATTCAATAATCATTCTAGAAGCCTTTGGCGTTTATATGTAGTTGGAGGGTACAGACTTCCCAAATGAATCATTTGTTTGGTGAAAACTGTCATCTACATCCACTTTAGGCCAGAGCACAAGTCCAAAAATAAATTTTGTGATATTTAATTGCTAAACCTCCCAATTTGTTGCATGTTTTGACTTATTCATAGATAGATTAGGTAAATATTTGATAATCCTAATCAGTCTGCAATGTTCTGTTTTGATGATGAACATTGGTAGACAAAGAAGAAGAAAATGTATCCATCCAATTCAGTGTTGGCCCAATTTAGGGAGATTCTGCTTTGGCTTACTGCACTCTAGGGGAGCATAAATGCCCTTGTTCATTCCAGTCTGTTAGACATGGAGTTTTGAACCACTTTAGAGTATCCGGAATGTCCCAGTCTCTTCTTGTTTGGAGAAAATATATATTTTAAGAAATGACTCAGTTTCCCTGGTCTTAAACACACCAGCGATAATTTGTAGTTACTGTGAATCCACTTAAAGATGTTCTGGATTAAGTCTCAATACCTAGTCTAAGGTTCATATCCAAAAATATGGTACATTTGGAACTGCAACAGAATTTGTTGTTGGAAAAGTGAGGCAATGTCTTATTTAGAAGTCTTTTTGGGATTCAGGTGTTATGTTGCTTAAGAGCTACCACTTACAATATGTAAATTTTGACCACTTTATTCATTTCTCTGAGTCTAAATTTTCTAATCTATAAAATAAAGTTATTGTCAGGATTAGAGGAATGACAAATGTTTAGCAAAGTATAAGGGTATGCATAGTAAGTGCTCAAATATGCTTGAGTATATGCCAGGTACACTTCTAAGTGCTTGGTTATATTAGTTAATTATGTCCTCACAAAACCTCAACAAGGTTGGTAACCATTTTTATATCTATTTTAAATATGAAGAAACTGAAGCATGAAGAAGTGAAGTACTTGCAATAGGTCACAGAGCAAAGCTCAGACTAAAATCCAGGCAATTTGGCTCCAGAATCTGCTTTCTTATTACACTGCATCTCTTCTTAAACAGCAGCAGAAAATTCTATTATTATATTTTTGATTATATGGTTTAAAAGCCTACAAAAAGCTGGAATTAAATGTCTGAAGTTGATTGAAAAAAGAAGCCTACAGTCAGGTAGTAGTGTTTTCTATAGAAAATCATGCCTTTTCCTTTTATTGAAGACCCAATAAGCAAGAATATTCTTCAATGACAAAGATAACAAAGAAATGTTCTTTTTAATATTAAGATTTGGGGAGGGTAATTTCAAATATTTTACATGCTGTTGGCTCCAGAAAAATGCTTGAAAGTTTATCTTGAACTGCAAGAAAGAAAAACCAGCAGAGAAATAAGCAACAGCGCCAGAATTTTCATCCTGCCCATATGTGTCTCCATATATGTAATTATTTCCACATAGAAGACCATAGCAGAGCCAGGGCGAATGAATGGGTTTTTTGTTGGCTGTTTCAACTTGTGTTAGTTTTCTGCACAGTGGTTCATTTCTTTTTAAACCAAAGCAAAGGGTAGATATATTTTTCTACCGAGAGTAAAAATAAGAAAGGAAATTTGTGTACCTTATTCTTCATCTTCTAAAGTGCTTTGCCTTCATTACCTTCTCTTCTTCTATTAGGAGGCAGAAATTCAATGGACCCGTATCATCATCATGATGTTGGTGGGATAGTAACTGGTCTATCAAGTGCAAAATAACCAGACTCATCACAGGTAGGCCTCTCTTGCAAATCTTGTATAAGAGTCAAACAACATGGTTTACCTTAAGTTTTCTGAGCTGAATTCTGACTCTACAAATTTAAGGAACTGTTCTTTCCCAACTGGATCTTTCAATGCTTCATCCATGACAAAAACCCTCTGCTGGCTTGGTTCTTTGCTATAGAAGATAAAACAAAGCCAAATATATTTCTTTCATTACAAATTCTATCTTCTGCTATTATATTTCCCCTCAAAATCATATATGATTTTAATTTCCCATCTTTAGCATATTTTTCAGAAAAAAAATCTGATTGATGGATCTGCATGAAATTATCATGAGATGAAAGTTAGGCATTAATAATAAAGTTTAACGTTTAATAAGCATTAGCTATAAGGAGATGGATTCTTTTAGATTGTTTCAGCAACTTTATGAGACAGATCCTATTATAATTCTTATTTTAGAAATGAAGAAATCGAGGCAGAAAGAGGGTTACAACTTGTCAATGTTGAACAGGTAATATTCCAGACATTCCGACCCCAGAGCTCAATTTCTTAAACACTACACAATGAAGTCTCATGGTGGCAGGTTGTATTGGAGGAAAATGCATTGAGACTCAAAAGACTTAAATCCTGGTTTATGACTCTGCTGTTGATTAAATGTGTGACTTAGTCCTGGTTGAGTCACAACATTTTGGAGTTCCAACTTTCACATGTATAAAATCTAGAATTTAACGGATGAAGAGATCTGTACTTGTCAATCATTTAAGAACCACTGGATAGAAGAGAAGGTCCATAAATGCATTCTAGAGGAGTACTACAGAATACTAAATCCTCACTCTGTAAAGGGGTATGCAATGATCTTTTTATGACTCCATCAAGATTGATGATATAATTCTTCCCTTATATAGCTGATGAAAGAAACAAGGGAGTCTTAAACTGTGCTTTGGTTTTCTTAAGAAGTCAGTTTCTCTTAGAGTGTTTATGGTAAATTCATTTTGTCTTAAAATTGAATTTATAAAGGCATACTTGTATTGGGCTTAAGTAACTATGGATGTAGCATTCATTTTACTTGAGTAGATGGGCTTTTGTGGGTATGCAGATTTTCAAGGAAGCTAAAAACAATGAGCTAAATTTTAAGAACCAAAAACCCCATTCTGACTAGTCTTCCTCGAAACGCTTGCACCTCTAATTTTTTGTGCCATCCTTTCTGGAAATGCAAATCTAATATAAATGCAAATATCGAACGTTCAAAAACCATTACTTTGAACAAGAGCTTTATATCATGGCTAATGTAGACACAGAGTAAAATTACTTTTACAATTAGCCATAAGATTCTTCCTATTTCAATCAAACCCTGAAATAAGTGAAATATTTGGAAGGAAGAGAAAATGTCACTTACCTTGCTTCAAGTTCCCAGAAGGTAGTATCATCAGACAACCATGGGTTAGAAGGGTCAGGTGGCACAAGAAAAGGGTCATATTCTACATGCTGTTCCGTGTAACTTAGCAGACTCGAGAGAAACATTTTCATTTTCGTTAGTTTTCTGTCGGAGGTTTTATCTGATCTTTGTAAGGGACACTATAAAAACATCTGGCCAAGAAATACTTGCTTGCTTATAGAATGAAATCCAATAGCAGTTTTCATGTTTCAATAACTTTAATGCATCAACTTATTGTGCTTCTTGGAAGACAAATATGGCTAAGGGTTCTATCTCTCCCCATGCCTAAGCAATATGAATTAATATCCCTCCATTAAAATGAGGCAAAATGGAAGAGGTCACTGTGTAAAAGGAAGTGCTAAAGGTCAGTTCCAACCCTTGGTCAACTAGCCCACCCACAGCACAACAGAGAAGTTTAGCTCAACTTGAAGAAGGGGTTAAATGGAAATTTTTTGTCAAAAGTTTTTACATGAATTAGGTAAAGGGGGACTCACTGACAAGTTTTTGAAAAAAAAAAATCTGTATCTATAATAACCTAAAGGGAAAAAGGAGAGGGAAAATAGTTGGAGAGGTAAAATCTGGCAATACCCCAAAGTGAAGAACATGAATGCATTAAAAACAGATTTAAATGAAAAATAGGAAAATATATAAAATCTGAGTTTAATTCAAATTCTGAAGTCATAAAATAACTGAGTAGTGTGAACGTTAAGATGAATTTACAAAGAGCTTCTAAGTTGCCAGAAGGTAACTTAATAAATTGAAAGTTTCATTTCTCCTAGCAGGAGTGAAAGGATTCAACTCCTCGGAATTATCTTCTGTATTTGATTCTGGTTGCGCAAAGACTGGACCTCTAGAGACCTAAGATAATAATGATTATTCTGTCATTGGAAGTACAACATAAGAGCTCTGAAAGTTTTCCATATTCAAAAAGGAAAAGGAAACTATTTCTTACAGGCTCCAATTATTTATAACAATTCTCCTCCCACCAGTTCTCTTACCATATTGAGCACATTTAATTGTCATATGAAAATTTTTTTATTTATAGGGTGTCTTGCAATACTTTCCTATCAGCAACTTTTGACATCTATCTAACTGTATTTGCTAATACTTTATCTGAAAAAAGAGATAAAGAAGTAGTTACATTCTCACAATTTTCAACTTTAAATTCTGATAGACTGAGCAATTCTAAACAAGAATATGTTCTCAACCAGTAAAATTTCAAAGTCTGTAGAAAAAAATCAAACATGGGGGCTTTAAAAGAGTTAACAAAAAATTAAACTGTTTGAATGTAAACATAACCAGTATTGCTTTAGAACAGCAGTGAATTTGAACATTCTGCCTGCTTTAACAAAATGCAACTTTATTTTAAAAGTGTTGTAGAAATTTTAGCATTTATCCAAATCAGAATCAGTTCTCCCTCAAACATTAAATTCAGAAAATAAATGTTTGTTATTCGTTACTATAATTTCAAAATAAACCCTACTTCCTAATACTAACCCAACAAAAGCATCAGTGATATTTGTTTTAAGAATAATGGTATCAACATTCTCACATGGACATAATAACACGTGGAAAATTTAAAACTCTCTGAATTACTTTTCCTTCATGGTGGCTATAAATATAGTAGAAAAAGTATGTATTACACAATTGATAAACCATGTTACAATAAAATATTAGGGGAAAATAAGCAAAAGGAGAAAAATCCCATGACTTAACTAACCAAGAGATTTAACTATGATTTGATATAAGACACTTGGTGTTCGCTTTGAATATTACTCGGCGCCAACGCTATTGATCAATGTATGAAACAAGAAACAATACATACCATGACTGTTCGTCAGTGCTAATGAGGGAAAACTTCAAGAGGCTTATAGATATCAGTACTGCAGAAACAAGATTAAGCACTCTTTTGTGAAGATCATGCCACATGACAGGAGGTGGAAAACACATGACCTAATGTCACCAACCTCTTGTCTTCTCATTCTTTAAGACAGAGTTCTGGAGTATAAAATAACTCTTAATAATGGAGGCACCGATAAATCAGTGTGTGTAATTTGTGTGGATTTGGGGAATTAAAGAGTGAAGAGCATGATACATTTTCAAGTGACTACGTATCTTAAAATCACCTTTTCACTACAAATCTATATGAAACAGTCAATCCTAAAAATCAGTTTTTAAAATACCTACTATTAACATCAACATCTGGTCTTCATACCTGCTACTCTGTAACCCATGTACCCTGTAAACCGTTATTATAGGTTGACTCACCTGTTGTTGTAACTCATCTTCTTTGGAGGTTTAGTTTCTGGTGTGGGTGTGTGGGTAGGACTGTGACTTCTAATATCATTTTGAAGACCATAGACAGACTATATCAAAATAAAAACAAAATAGGACAAAATACCATTTATAGTCACAGACTTTCAAAAAGGTAGTTTCGTGTTATATATCCAGCAAGGTAACTCAAAGCTTTGCTGCATACTGGATTAAGCTTCCTATCAAAATTCAAAAGGCACTGCTATCGTAAATGCTATCACAAATATGGGTGTAAAATAGAAGCACAGCTTTTTGGAAAAAATACGTGGTTAGATTAACTGACAGAATAATTGATTATATGAAAAAAACTAGCTTAGTGTGATAAAGTGTGGGGGTGGGCTGAGAGTACTAAGTTGGGGAATGACAACACAACACAACATCTAATACATATTGATTTCAGAATAAAATAGAGATGGATATAGAATAGAATAAAAATGTAATAAGCCAGCGTAAAAATAATCTGAGTTGTTTTACATAGGAAAGGAATGGAGTACTAAGGAGAGAAACTAAGTTAAAATTCCATTGCTGATTTGGTCTCTGATGGTATGATAAAGACACTCCAGGGTGCTCCTACTTTCCCATCTCAAAATTGGGTTATTTACCTTACAATACTGGCCTTGTCATTTGGTTCCATTGGGTGCCACTTGCAAACATCAGTGACCCCTAAGGTTTGCACATCTTTGAAATTCTTAATGTCCCAGTGTTTCTTTACTATTTTGTCAAAAGGTCAAACCCGCTATTTAGGAACGCTCTATTTTGAGAAGGACCCATAGTATATTTAAATAAAGCTCTGGGGACTTAAAGGGACAAAAATTCATTCCCAACTGAAGGTGAGACATCTCATTTGTCAACTCAAGGAAGAGGCCAAATTAATTTTTGTTTAGATTCAAAGTATTATTACTTTAAAATAAAGAACTTAATGTAGTTACTGAGCACTTTTTCTTTGGACATGAAAATGAAGGATGAGGACATGATAAAGTTTCATGAGCCCCGCAGAATTAAAATTACCAAATAGTGGAAAGAAACTATTAAAATCAGCAGAGGATAGATGCTTAACCAAACCAATTTTCAGGCCCATCACCAACCTTATGAGTAACTCTAAATTCAAATGTGTTGTTAACTGACTTGTTTTCACTTGGACTCCACCTCTTCTTAATGTTAAGCTTTTGGCTCTATACCTGGGCACTTTTTCCTTGTGACTCCCTGTTATTTTGATCTTAGCCCATCTTTAACATATTTGACTTGGTTTTCAGACTATCTTTGGTAGGTCCTTCAATCTTCCCTCCTTTGCCATAGCCCCAGTCTCTTGAAACTCAATTCTTGTTACTGGGCATACATTGCAACCCAAGCACATATGTTGTGAATTAATTATTAACAGGACTGAACTAAATGGATTGGACTGTTTCTTTTTCTTTCCTTTTGGCATTTATTCAACTTTTATTGAACACCTACTATATGCTGGATATAATGCTAAGCATTAGGGATATAGACATAAACAAAAATAGGTATGCTTCTTCTTTCATTGGAACTCACAACCTAAAGATTAGACAAGAATCACACAAATAAACATGATTAAAATTGTGATAAGTATTATGAAAGAAAAGAATGACAAAAGCATAGTGCCTAGAACAAAAGGAGACAATTTCCACTGAAGAAACAGAAAAGACCTGCATGAACTACTACTTGCTTTTGAGGCCGATTAAATACCATAACCATCTGAACTCTGAAATAACGGCTGAGGTGGCTATTTAAAAATTAGGCAAGTGGGGCTTCCCTGGTGGCGCAGTGGTTGAGAGTCTGCCTGCCAAGGCAGCGGACACGGGTTTGTGTCCCGGTCCGGGAGGGTCCCACATGCCGCAGAGTGGCTGGGCCTGTGAGCCATGGCCACTGAAGCCTGTGCGTCCGGAGCCTATGCTCCGCGACGGGAGAGGCCACAGCAGTGAGAGGCCCGCGTACCGCAAAAAATTAGGCAAGTGAAAGATCACTAATAATGAAACAACCGTACTATCCAAAGTATTTTTTCAGTTGTCTCACGCTAATTTTGATAAATAAAAAAGATTCTAAGGTGTGATCTTTCCATTCTTGCTTACATTGGTTTAATTAAAGTCCTTTAATAAGAATCTCTAGTTCATGTAAAAAAATGCTTTTAAGACAAGATAGCTGACAGTTCTAACAGTAAGTTTTTTGGTTAAGATTTTAAATAATTTAAAAGATTTCTAGGGCTTCTCTGGTGGCACAGTGGTTGAGAGTCCGCCTGCCGATGCAGGCGACACGGGTTCATGCCCCTGTCCGGGAAGATCCCACATGCCGCGGAGCAGCTAGGCCATGGCTGCTGAGCCTGCGCGTCCAGAGCCTGTGGTCCACAACAGGAGAGGACAAGATTTATAGAAAAATTCTAGAAAATTTCTAGAAAAAAACAAAATTTATGGTGTCATAGATGTAAAATGGTCCATAAATTATCTTCTAGCTCTACATTTCTATTATTATTTCAATATGTATGCATTTCATATCGTCTTCATGAAGTTCTATATAAGACCCAAGCTATTGGGCAGTGTTGTTTCAAGTAGTCTTCCAGCAGCCTGGCCACTGGCTCTGAGGTTACTGGGAAGTTTCCTTTTTAGCCTTACATGTAAGTAAACATCATGAATTTTCCCTTTCATGATTCAGGGACCAGCGATTGCTGGACCCAGATAGCTTCATTTTCTGGAGACCAGTGATAGCTTTTAACTTTTGATTCTTGGCTAGAGTGAAAATAGCCACGAATAATGCAATTTTATGTTCAGGGCTTAATTTACGCGTAAAGGAGGTAAGAAAATTGATACTATTTTAACTGACAAGTTATGAGGATCATTTGCAATGTAAAAGGATTTGCATTTTTTTAGAAAAATTAAATGTATTAGAAATCTTTGGCACAGGGTGGGTAAGGCTAGGGAGAAAGATAAAATTTTCTCAGTGTCTTAATATTTGCAGATAGGGGAAAATCAAATTAACTAATTGGGATCCATTTTGCATTTTAATAGCAAAGATAATTACTAAACCAAGGTGCCTTTACTTGATTAACACAGCTTTTATTCCCCAGGGTGCCTGGATGAGCACTTTTCATATGTAGTATCATCCAAATGAATACTGAATAAGTTATTCATTAAATGAAACAGATTTGACTTTCTACTTAAATCTGTTCATATGTGATTTCACTTTACATTTCAGAAGAGAGCTAAGAAAATTCTCTCCTACTTTTTTTTTTTTTGGTCAAGGGGAGGGGACTTTAAAATAAGAACTAAAGAGTGCAGGAAGCTTTTATGCCTTTCTATGTGGAGTGGAATTTCTGGGATTTTTCTAACTGGTGACGAGGGAGGGAATATTTCTCTTTCCTTTGGATTCTCAGTTCAACTGGAGAATGATTGCGACGATGTCTGATGCCATGTGGAGGAAGCCAGTGCAGACAGAGAGCAGAGAAAGGAGACTAGAGAAGAATGAGAGAGAGCTCTGCCTGTGTCTGAGTCCAGTAATATCCGGGGCTAACTCTGCCCTGGCCTACTCCCGAGGTTTTAGACTATTCCACTCTTTTATCTATTTTGAGCAGAGTTTCTCTTGCTTGCAAGTTTATTGTATGTCTTACTTAAAACACTTTTGTGCTGCTCTAAGATATGAATAATTTATCCCATTTTATAACACATTAAAATTTAAATTTCCACATTTTGAATATGGAAATAAATACCAATGTTTTCATGTATAAACAGCGATAAACACTGCAAACTAATGCTTCCCAAATTTTCAAAAAGAATGATGCAGTATGATGCACTGGTAAGATATCTTCACTGCGTAAAGTGCTAAAGGGAGAGTGTAAACAATTACTTTATTAATCTTTAAGTTCTATCTCATCAATCCATATACTTTTTCTTATGAATCAGAGCATAGCTCACTTGGTGTCTGTTGGGGGAAACTTGACACAAAGTAATGCATTCTGAACTCTTCAAAATTCAGAAAGTGGAGAGAAGTGGCTTAATGTACTTTGGGAGAGCTGATAGATTTTTGAATTTCGTTCCACAAAGCTCGTCCCGGTACACTCAGGCCATGCTGTGAGCAGAGGATGAGAGGAACGGAGTAGGGCTGATCATAAGAGAGAGGGGCCAATAGGCTTGCTTTGGTCTGGCTTTGCCTCTTTTTCTCAGTGATATGCTAGGGGCAAAAGCTTTTGAGCACCTCACCTGAATGGATTTTATGGCGCTTTTCCTGTGGCTTCTTTAACCTAACATCAAGATAAACTGTCTTACAAGAAAGAAAAAGTACTTGGACTGTATTGGGGCCTTTGAACATAATGCTATGTTTCTAGGGATAGAAGAAGAAGACAAGAAATAAGACTACAAAAAAAATGTTTAGTAACTGCTGCTGGGACACATATCCTAGAAAATGCTGCATAAGTAAAAAGCTACGGAAGCAAAGGTCTTGAAGTTTGTGAGATGCTTTGATCTAGTGGCACTGACCTTCGGCTGTGTCCTCAGAGTGATTGCTATAGGCCAGACATTCTTACGTGCATCAACCATTTTTTATGGAATAAATAAAAATGTCTTCTACATGTATGTGTTACTTTAAAAAATGTAGATCCTTCTGCTATGTGTTTTCAAGAAATTAAATGTCATTGAATTCAGAAAAGCACTTTGTTTTTGTTACGTACTTCCTCACATAAGAGATCTTGAACCTATAACCACTATTCTATAGTTGTGTCACTATAAATTAAATTCTGATGTAAAACATGGTCCTCATACAATATCTATAATTAAACATCTTTATGATGATGCCTTTTTTTTCTTCATATTTTTCTCTAACAAGGCTCTTCTCTCATGAGTACCACTTTTTCTCAGATAATCTCTACCTACTTTTCCTCATTTCCTGGGCACTGAAAGAGATACATTTTTCTGTTAATGGCTCTTCTCTCAGCATCCTTTTCCTTTCACAGCCACCCCCCCCACCCACCCACACACACACACACACACACACTTTGGGACCTTGGCACACTTGAGAATCAGGATGGGGGCTATTTCCTGGGGACAGAGGAATTGACAGAAGTCCAGGGCTTGAACTTCCAGATTTTCTTCCAGTCAAGCAACAAGAAAGAGCAGGGAAGATACTAGAAGGTACTTATGAAATGGAATAAAAGGTTTTTTTGTGTGTTTGACATCCTCTAAACAGTCCAACACATTACCAAATCAGCCTAACAAGCGTCAATTTTACGTTTCGTGTTTTGTGTGGATTTTTCATTCTGGATGACTTCTTAATGTCCACTTCAGTGATATTTACGCATCCAGGCTAGAAATGGAAAACAGAAAGACAAAGGAACCTTTGGGTGTAAAGTTTTTGATCAGTGCACTCACTCTCCAGAACCTGAGCAAATGCTTTGATGACACAAGTCCCTGGCCGCCCTTTTCAAATGCCCACAGACACTTCTCTCAGCAGTAGCCAGTGATGATATGCTTTGCACTCTTCTACTCCTCAACTTTAAAAGCCTTCAGATACCATTCTAGAATAACTCCCAGAGAAACAGGAAAAAGAAATACAAGAGATTTGCATGTGAATGTGGGTGTTAGTATTATTAGTAGCTGCTAACCCAACAGATTTAGAGCAAGGGCATCCAGAGACTAAATGGGGTGATACCCGCAGCTGATATCTGCATTCAACTTCACTCAGAGTGTACTCTCTCTGATGACAGACATTGATGGTTGCTTGCTTCTCATAAGTTAGAAATCCAATGACATTCAGTTGAACCAGCTCATATCCCAGAGTAATTTTTCTACAATGATTCATGAAATCCAGTGACTTGGAATATTTGTTTTCTATAGACAGAATGTGAAATGGAGTTAATGGTTAAAATGAGGAAGATGAAGAAAGCAACAGGGAATGAATATACCATGCTTCTTCTCAGGAATTCCTGACTTTCTTTTTTGTTTCCCACAGGCAGGTGAACCCCTTTAAAACAGGGTGGATTGGAGGAAAAAGGTGGACAGCCTGCTCCTTGTTTTTTGACAACAACAGAAGTGTCATTTTGCCAGATTTATCATTCTGTTGCAAAGAAACAAAGAGCTGTAAAGCTTCTTTTTTATTTGGAGAAGAAGAGAGGAAGAGGGAGGGAGGAAGAAAAGAGAGAGAGAAAAAGGAAGAGGGAGGAGAAGAAAAGGAAGAGGAATATAAAGAGAGAGGAGGTAGGGGAGAGAAAATATGAATCAGGAAACAGAAGAAAGGAGACTTAAAAATACTTGGGATCTTAAATCTAGAAAGGTCCTAAGACATCACTTATCCTTTAGACGTGATTGGAAGTTATCAGTTACATGGTTGTGTTTCCTTTACTTTCAAGATTTGATACAGGATGTAGGGATCTCCGGTACTAGTAAAACTTATTACATTGCACATCTCTGCTCAATTTCTCTGTTTTTCCCCCACAGAGTGAAAGATCATTAGAACATCAGTTATCCTTGAAAGTGACTCCAGAGAAAATATGAACGTGGAAACAATCCTTTTGAGGAGTTGGGATGGGGTGGCGGGAAAGGCAAAAGGCAGCACTGATGTGATTAGGGAAATAAGTTCTCCACAAGAGCGGGTAAGCAATAGGGATTAGCTCTTTGTATAATGAGGACATAGGATATTTTCCTTAAAGAACCCTCCCCTGATTGATAGTACAACTATTGTGACAAACTCCACCATAATGTTGTAAGTGATAAAGAAGTAAATCATTTTTTTCTTTGTAGGTTTTATGTGAAATATACATATACTGTAATACACTGTCCTATAAACATTAAATAAACTATAAATTTGGTTTGCATATCTATTTAAGAATAGAAATAGCTAGTTTAGCACGTGGTCTGCTTGGAAGTGTAGGAGGAAGGAAGAGCACCCTTCTGGGTGAGACACTACTGACACTGAGCAATTCACTTAAACTTTATCAGCATGAGGCTGATCAATATATGATATTCTGATTTAATTTTCTGTGGCTGGTCTAGGCACAAGTATGTTTTAGCCTCCCCACCAACTGCTCCCCACCTGGTGATTTTAATATGCAGCCAGGAGTCATAACCATTGATCTAGAAGTAACAAAGGTAATGTTTTAAAACATGAACAATGTGTGTTCATTTCCTATTCAATTTCCATTTCCTTGCAGCCTTCCACCCCTAAGCTCATTAGGGAAGTGTAGGCAGTGAAATTCTTTAAGCTCTCATCGATATATCAAGAGCCAAGCATGGCAAGATAGATCATAGGAGATTTTTTTCTATACGTTAGGGAGTGGGATAAATGAGGATATGATATACAGGAAAAGGAAGGCATGTCCCTCTGTGACCAGGGGAAAAAGAAAAATAAAGGTAAGAGGCAGCATTCAACAGATGTCATCGCTTTCCTCCTCTAGAGAAGAAACCCAGGGAGAAAGAAAAGAGTGATAGAAATGGTCAGACAATTATGAGGGAGTCTGTAATGTATGAGTGGTATAGCTAGTCCCATTTATATACCTAGAAGAATCGCCACATGCCATCACAGCCAACATGAATATTTACAATTGGAGTTGGCAAGAGAGATGAACCTGAAAAGTGTTTCCCGAGGCTTGTATACAGCAAGCAAGAGACCCAGAGTTTGTTGCATGCCTCAGTAGTAAAGGAGGCAGAAGTTCTGACAAGATTAACAGATGGAGGGGAGCCTAAGGTTGAGACCAAGGCTGAGGTGTGCAGGGGTTTTACACTGGGAGCAAATGTCTGGAGCACAAACTCCAGCAGTGAGTGCCCAGACATGAGATGGTACCCTCATGATAGCAGTCATAGGAATAGACTCCACTGGCCTAGCTAAAGCAGAAATCAGAAAGAAGCCAGAAGATCATATAAAAATAAAACATTTGTACCCCAAACTGCTATCAAAAACAACCTTGCATAGCAGCAGGGAGAGGTGGAAAACAAATTGAAAGTGTGATCACTTATCCAAAAGAGTCCTAGCAGATGATTTAAATGATTGTATCATGCAGAGCATACACGTTGAAAACTATCTTTCAAATGGGTTTTTGAGAAAAATTGGCCAATTATAAAAAAAACAAAATATATTTTCTTTATGCACATGAGAAGTCTGAACTAATAGAACTTGAAAACTCCTTCTGTTATAAGCTATAATTCTAAATCAATCATACTTCATACCAAGTCAAACCATATGGGTATTGACAAATGGCCCCAGAAATTGTGTCAACCACTGAAGGCATGAAGAGGAAAGATTTTTTTCCCCTGCATAAGATTGTATCTGACTGCAGTCTCAAAAAGAATTAGAATTTTCATTTTCAGAGTTAAAAGAGTATGGCTTTTCAAATTTAGTTAATGAGCCATTAGCAGACATCTAAAATTCTATTTGAACCAATTCTTAGCACCATTAATCAGCAAATTAATAAGAAAGCATTGATCCTAGAAGTAAACATTATTAGAGGACTGAACCCTGAGGTAATGTCCCATAACTCTGCTCCCATTCCAGGCTAATGAAATATGCCAGTTCAAAATTTTTTGCTAATGGCAAAATGGTTAAAATAATAAACTGGACCTGGGATGCATGTCTCAGTGACCTTCCAGCTTCCTTTCATTTCTGAAGAGCCTCTTAGGACAGCTAATGCTTAGACAGATCTCTGGTACCTAAGTTAAATAGGGGATTCTTGAATATTAAAAAAGCTTAGATGCCCAAAGTCATCTGGTATATTTCTGAATAATTAAGGTCACGACCTAATGTTGATACTTGCAAAGTAACTGGTTTCAGACATCAGGCACTGTGGTGAATGAAATACAACAATATATTTTTGGGGGGAATTTTAAAAAAATTTATTTCTGTATCTAATTGTCAGATCTAGTGATAAATGGTAGGATATAAAAATGAAGGTATGGGGCTTCCCTGGTGGCGCAGTGGTTGGGAGTCCGCCTGCCGATGCAGGGGACACGGGTTCGTGCCCCAGTCCGGGAAGATCCCACATGCCATGGAGCGGCTGGGCCCATGAGCCATGGCCGCTGAGCCTGCGCATCCGGAGCCTGTGCTCCGCAATGCGAGAGGCCACAACAGTGAGAGGCCCGCATACAGCAAAAAAAAATTAAAAAAAAAGAAGGTATGACCATACCTCAATATTCTGTTACTATATTAAGGATACCAGACAGATGAATCATTGCAAGGTAGGAACATAAGGACTGGACAGAAGTTGGCAGAGGGCATTACACAACAACAGAACATTTCAGCCATCAATTCTTATGTACAATCTGTTTGACCTCACCAATATGGCGGATATTTTTTAAAATTTTGCTTTTATCTTTTTGAAGCATATATATCACTAGCTGCCAGCAGATCTGCTTGAGATGTTATGCATAAATTGTTTTTCTGAACTACAAAACGTATCTTCCCTATAAGATATAAATAACGTTACCATTATCAAGTAGGCACTCAGTAAAAATGTTCAAATAGGTACTATTTTACATATATAATATTAAGTACACAGTATTGTTGGATTTAAGGAATAATAAAGTTGTATTTACGTTGGCCTAGAAAAGAAGCATACATTATTTCTGGTAATTCAAGGATGAATTTATTTTAAACAGACTTAAGCTGTGCTGTAACATTACTATAATACTATTTATTAAAAGTAGAGGTTAATGTCTTGGAATCCATTCCTGAAGGGCAAAATGATCATAATATTGAGAAATATTACTGCCATACATTCATTTGGGTGTCTTAATGAGTTGCAAAACAGAAGCTGGGATTCTTGCTTTCATTATTATTATTTATTTTTTACATCTTTATTGGAGTATAATTGCTTTACAATGGTGTGTTTGTTTCTGCTCCATAACAAAGTGAATCAGTTGTACATATACTTATGTCCCCATATCTCTTCCCTCTTGCGTCTCCCTCTCTCCCACCCTCCCTTGCTTTCATTATTGATATTTTATTTAAAAGCATCTAAAAATCATTTATTTCCTCTCATGACATAATGCATTTTTATTAGTTGTAGTGGAAAGCACACTTGTTTTCAGGATAACTTAGGATATCTTAAGGATCCTTGGTGAGGAGCAGCACTATTAATAGTAATGGAGAGCAACGCTCTTTAAATTCAATCAACTGTAGCTGATGTGCAACTGGGCAAAACAGTGTCCTAAATGACAAATAAGTGGAGATTTAAGAATGAGGTGGCATATAGAGCTTAGAGTAAGGGATACACATATTCCTGGAAATTTAAAAATCAGACATGACTCTGGGAAAATTAAAATTCTGAATAATTTTAATTATTGGTTCAAACACATTTAAATTATTGAAAATGATTTGTCCTTCTGTAACACTGTACCAGTTTTAAAAACTCAATTTGCAGTATATTGTACCTCAATTAAAATGATCCCTTACTCTTATACAAAGTAATTCTAGATTTTTGAAGTGTTCAACCTCAGGATATTTTTTTTTAAAGAGCCAATTCAAGCTTTTCTTTCTGTTTTGGGCACTTGCCAATTGATTTAGCTTCTGATTCTTTCAGCCTTGCTGACCCACCCATTTATTAAACGCTAAACACAGACTGAAAGAAGTTGTGGCAATTACCCTGGAATTCCTTCCATTCACATTCCTCTATAATACTCATTTGATTCCTGCTCAATCTTATTTGTTGGCTATAGATTCTTAATTAAGTAATCCTACTTCAATGTATTTTATGAATGAATTCCACATGTCAAGAGGCACGAGGAAGTCTGCTGTAGTAGAGGGCAGGGAAATATACCATGACACTTTGGAGTCGTGGAAAGTGGTTAAGTTAGGTATTTCTATAGACCATGGTAAAATCTTTGGTTCAGTTCTAAACACAAGTGGAAGTCATTGGAAAGTTTTAAACATGAAAGTGACTTGGTACGCTTTAAATTTTTAAAAGCTCACTCAAGCTTTATGTCTTTCACAAAAATGGATCTAAGTGTAAAATGCTAAACTATAAAACTCCTAGAAGATAACATAGAAGAAAATGTAGGTGACGTTGGGTTTGGTGATGACTTTATAAATACAACAGCAAAGGCACAATCCATGAAAGAAATGATCAATTGAGCTTCAATAAAATTAAAATTTTCTGGGGGTGCAGTTAAGATGGCAGAGTAGGAGTACGAGGAGTTTGCATCTCCTCACCACTAGGGCACATACCAGGCACTGGTTGGGGACCTCAGACACCTAAGAGATCACGAGGAACCCACAAGTGACCAGGTAGGACATGGGGGAGAGCAAGGGGGAAGGAGAAGTGGAGGAGGAATGGGACCAGTACCCTGAGGGGTGGCTGGGGAAGGGGAGGGGTTTCCACACTCGGAGGGGCCCACTCACCATGAGGGAATCAACAGGGATGGGGAGAAAACCTTGGGAGGTCAGAGGATTGGAAGGGAACGTGGCCACTGTTTCCCCTGCCCAATTGGGCCCCATGGAGCCTGCTTGGGTACTGGTCCTGATCCTCCACACTCTGAGGTCCCTCTGGCCAAGCAGAGCCTAAAATCTACCACCCAACACCCCCAGGGCATTTTTGGGGTCCTGAGCCTAGGCCTGCCGCCCCCCCCAGACTAAGCCCCTCCCTGCCCCAGTCCCACCCCCAGGGCATTTTCCAACTGTCAGTGTCCTGAGCCTAGGCCCCTCCCCTGCCTAAGCCCCACCCCCACAGCCAAGACCTTTTCTGGCTTCTTTTTTTCTATTGTGGTTCTGTTTTACCTTGCTGTTGTTTCATTTATATATTTTTTTCTAATATATTTTTTACTTATTAATTTTATTTTTTATTCTTTGTTATGTTATGCTTTTTTTTTTTGGCTGTGCCATGTGGCTTGTGAGATCGTGGTTCAGAAGCTGGGGTCAAGCCTGAGCTCCTGTGGTGGGAGCACCAAGTCCAAACCACTGGACTAACAAAGAACCTCAGACCCCAGGGAATATTAAAGTGAGGTCTCTTGGAAGTCACCATCTCAGCACCAAGACCTGGCTCTACCCAACTGCTGGTAAACTCCAGTGCTGGAAGCCTCAGGCCAAACAACCAGTAAAACAGGAACACACCCCCACCCATCAAAGAAAATGAGATGACAAAAACATATGTTACAGATGAAGGAGCAAGGTAAAAACCCAAAAGACCAAATAAATGAAGAGGAAATAGACAAGCTACCTGAAAAAGAATTCAGAGTAATGATAGTAAAGATGATCCAAAATCTTGGAAATAGAATGCAGGCACGGATCGACAAAATATAAGAAATGTTGACAAAGATCTAGAAGAATTAAATAACAAAAAAACAGAGATGAATAACACAATAACTGAAATGAAAAGTACACTAGAAGGAATCAATAGTAGAATAACTGAGGCAGAACGAATAAGTGAGCCAGAAGATACATTGGTGAAATGACTGCTGAAGAACAAAGAAAAAATAATGAAAATAATTGAGGACAGCCTCAGAGACATGTGGGACAACATAAAACATCAACATTCAAATTATAGGGGTCCCAGAAGAAGAAGAGAAAGAGAAAGGGCATGAGAAAATATTTGAAGAAGTCATAGCTGAAAAATTCCCTAACCTGGGAAAGGAAATAGCCACCCAAGTCCAAGAAGAGCAGAGAGTCTCATACAGGATAAACCCGAGGAGAACCACACCAAGACACATAGTAATCAAACTAAAAAAAATTAAATTCAAAAAAAAAATATTAAAAGCAGCAAGGGAAAAGCAAAAAAAAAAAATAACAAACAAGGGAAATCCCCATAAGGTTATCAGCCGATCTTTCAGCAGAAACTCTGCAAGCCAGAAGGAGTGGCAGGGTATATTTAAAGTGTTGAAAGGGAAAAACCTACAACAAAGATTACCCAGCAAGGGTCTCATTCATATACAACAGAAAGATCAAAAGCTTCACAGAGAAGCAAAAGCTAAGAGAATTCAGCACCAACAAACCAGCTTTACAACAAATGCTAAAGGAACTTCTCTAGGCAGGAAACACAGCAGGAGGAAAAGACCTACAATAACAAACCCAAAACAATTAAGAAAATGGTAATAGGAACATACATATTGATAATTACCCTGAATGTAAATGGATTAAATGCTCCAACCAAAAGATACAGACTAGCTGAATGGATACAAAAACAAGGCCCATATATATGCTGTCTACAAGAGACCCACTTCAGACCTAGGGACACATAAGACTGAAAGTAAAGGGATGTAAAAAGATATTTCATGAAAATGGAAATCAAAAGAAAGCTGGAGTAACAATACTCATATCAGATAAAGTACACTTTAAAATAAAATCTGTTACGAGAGATAAGGAAGGACACTATGTAATGATCAAGGCATAAATCTCAGAAGAAGATATAACAGTTATAAATGTATATGCACCGAAAATAGGAACACCTCAATACATAAGGCAAATGCTAACAACCATAAAAGGGAAAATCAACAGTAACACAATAATAGTAGGGGACTTTAACACCCCAATTACACCAATGGACAGATCAACTAGATGGTAAGTAAATAAGGAAACACAAGCTTTAAATGACACAATAGAGACTTCCCGCGTGGCACAGTGGTTAAGAATCCACAGGTTTGAGCCCTGGTCTGGGAAGATCCCACATGCCACGGAGCAACTAAGCTTGTGTGCCACAACTACTGAGCCTCCACTCTAGAGCCCACGAGCAACAACTACTGAGACTATGTGCCACAACTACTGAAGTATGTGTGCCTAGAGCCCGTGCTCTGCAACAAGAGAAGCCACCTAGAGCCTGTGTACCGCAACAAAGAGTAGCGCCAACTTGCCGCAACTAGAGAAAGCCCACACGCAGCAATGCAGCCAAAAAATAAATAAATAAATTTATTAAAACAAATAAATAAATGATGAACTAAACCAGACAGATTTAATTGATAGTCATAGGACATAGCACCGGAAAGCGGAATACACGTTCCTCTCAAATGCATACAGAACATTCTCCAGAACAGATCACATCTTGGGTCACAAATCAAGCCTCAGAAAATATAAGAAATTTGAAATCATATCAAGCATCTTTGCGGACCACATGCTATGGAATTAGAAATCAATTACAAGGAAAAAAACCTATAAAAAACACAAACAAATAGAGGTTAAACAGTGCACTGCTAAGTAACCAAGAGATCACTGAAGAAATCAAAGAGGAAATTTAAAAATACATAGAAACAAATAATAATAAAAATATTGTGACCCAAAACCTATGGGATGCAGCAAAAGCCGTTCTAAGAGGGAAGCAATACAGCAATACAATATCACCTCAAGAAAAATCTCAAATAAACAATCTAACCTTACACGTAAAGCAACTAGAGAAAGAAGAAAGAAAACACAAAGTTAGTAAAGGGAAAGAAACAATAAAGATCAGAGCAGAAATAAAGGAGACAGAAACGAAGAAAACAATAGCAAAGATCAATAAAACTAAAAGTTGGTTCTTTGAGAAGAAAAACAAAATTGATAAACCTTTAGCCAGACTCATCAAGAAAAAAAACGGAGAGGACTCAAATCGATAAAATTAGAAATGAAAAAGGAGAAATTACAACTGACTTCACAGAAATAAAAAGGATCAAAAGAAACTACTACAAGCAACTATATGCCAATAAAATGCACAACCTGGTAGAAATGGACAAATTCTTGGAAAGGTACAACATTCCAAGACTGAACAAGGAAGAATTAGAAATATAAACAGACCAATCATAAGGAATGAAAGTGAAACTGTAATTAAAAATCTTCCAACAAACAAAAGTCCAGGACCAGATGGTTTCACAGGAGAATTCTATCTAACATTTAGAGAAGAGCTAATACCTATCCTTCTCAAATTCTTCCAAAAAACTTGCAGATGGAGGAATACTCCCAAACCCGTCCTACAAGGCCACCATCACCCTGATATGAAAACCAAAGCTATCACACAAAAAAATTACAGACCAATATCCCTGATGAACATAGAAGCAAATTTCCTCAACAAAATACTAGCAAACTGAATCCAACAACACATTAAAAGGGTCATGCAACATCATCAAGTGGGATTTGTCCCAGGAATGCAAGGATTCTTCAATATATGCAAATCAATCAGTGTGATACACCATATTAACAAATTAAAGAATAAGAACCATATGATCATCTAAATAGATGCAGAAAAAGCTTTTGACAAAATTCAGCACACATTTATGATAATAACTCTCCAGAAAGTGGGCATAGAGGGAACCTACATCAACATAATAAAGTCTGTAAATGACAAACCCACAGCAAACATCATTCTCAATGGTGAAAAACTGAAAGCATTGCCTCTAAGATCAGGAACAAGACAAGGATGTCCACTCTCACCACTGTTATGCAACATAGTTTTGGAAGTCCTAGTCATGGCAATCAGAGAAGAAACAGAAATAAAAGGAATCCAAATTGGAAATGAAGTAAAACTCTCACTATTTGCAAATGACATGATACTATACATAGAAAATCCTAAAGATGCTACCAGAAAAATACTAGAGCTAATCAATGAATTTGGAAAGTTGCAGGATACAAAATTAATGCAGAGAAATCTCTTGCATTCCCATTCACTACAACAAAAGATCAGAAACAGAAATTAAGGAAACAGTCCCATTTCCTATTGCAACAGTAATAACAAAAGACAGCTTCTTCAATAAGTGGTGCTGGAAGATCTGGACAGCTACATGTAAAAGAATGAAATTAGAACACTTCCTAACACCATACACAAAAATAAACTCAAAAGGGATTAAAGACCTAAATGTAAGACCAGACTTTATAAAACTCTTAGGGGAAAACAAGCAGAATGTTCTTTGCCGTAGACCACAGCATAAGGTCTTTCTTGAACCACTTCCTGGAGTAATGAGAATAAAACCAAAAATATACAAATGGGATGTAATTAAACTTAAAAGCTTTTGCACAGCAAAGGAAACCATAAACAAGATGAAAAGACAACCCTCCGAATGGGAGAAAGTATATGCAAATGAATCAACGGAGAAAGGATTAATCTCCAAAATATACAAACAGCTCATGCAGCTCATATCAAAAAAAAAAACAACCCAATCAAAAAAATGGACAGAAGACTTAAATGGACATTTCTCCAAAGAAGACATACAGATGTCCCAAAAGCACATGAAAAGATGCTCAACATCACTAATTATTAGAGAAATACAAATCAAAACTACAGTGAGGTATCACCTTACAGAGGTCAGAATGGCCATCATCCAAAATCTACAAATAATAAATGCTGGCGGGGGTGTGGAGAAAAGGGAACCCTCTTGCACTGTTGGTGGGAATTTAGATTGATACAGCCACTATGGAGAACAGTATGGAGATTCCTTAAAAAACTAAAAGTAGAACTACCATGTGACCCAGCAATCCCACTACCTAGAGAAAACCATAATTCAAAAATACACATGCACCCCAGTGTTCATTGCAGCAATATTTACAATAACCAGGACACAGAAACAACCTAAATGTCCATCAACAGAAGAATGGGTAAAGAAGATGTGGTACATATATACAATGGAATATTAGTCAGCCATAAAACTGAATGAAATTGGGTCATTTGTAGAGACGTGGATGGACCTAGAGACTGTCATACAGAGTGAAGTCAGAAAGAGAAAAACAATATCATATATTAATGTATATATGTGGAATCTGAAAAAAATTGGTATAGACGATCTTAGTTACAAAGCAGAAATAGAGACACAGTCGTAGAGAACAAACATTTGGATACCAAGAAGGGGGGTGGCATGAATTTGGAGATTGGGAGTGATATTTATACACTATTGATACTATGTATAAATTAGATAACTAATGAGAACCTACTGTAAAACACAGGGAACTCTACTCAGTGCTCTGTGGTGACCTAAGTGGGAAGGAAATCCAAAAAAAGAGGGGATATATGTATATGTATATCTGATTCACTTTGCTGTACAGTAGAAACTAACACAATATTGTAAAGCAACTATATTCCAATAAAAATTTTAAAAACAAGATGTCCTTCAGTAGCTGAATGTGGTACAGGTACGCAATGGAATATTTTTAGCACTTAAAAGAAATGAGCTATTAAACATAAAAAGCCATGAAGAAACTGATATGCATCTTTGTGAATGAAGCCAATCTGAAAAGTCTACATATTTACTATTCCAACTATATGACATTTCTGGAAAAGGCATAACTAAGGAGAGAGTAAAAAAATCAGTGGTTGTCAGGGGTTGGGGAGAGGGAGGAAAGAATTGGTGGAGCACAGAGGATTTGGGGGAGCAGTGAAACTACTCTGTATCATACTATAATGGTGGATACACGTCATTATACTTTTATTCAAACCCATAAAATGTACAATACCAAGAGTGAACCCTAGTGTAATCTATGGATTCGGGGTGACAATGATATTTCAATGTAGGTTCATCAATTATAACAAATGTACCACTCTGGTGATGTTGACAATGGGAGTGGTTGTGTGTGGGGGGAGCAGGGGGCATATGGGAACTATCTATACTTTCTGCTCAATTTTGCTGTGGACCTAGAACTGCTCTAAGAAATAAAGCTTATTTTAAAAAAAATCACTCAGGAGTCGTGATTACTTTGGGGATGGTTTATTGGGATGAGGTCAGGGCAAAAGTGGAAGCAAGGACAACAGTTACAGGGTTATTGCAATAATTTAGGCAAGAGATCATGGTGATGGCATCTGCACATCTGTGTTAAAACTTGCTGATGGATTGGGTCAGGAATCTAAGGGGAAGAGAATAGTCAGAGATGACTCCTAGGTTTTGGCAACTGGGAAGAGAAAGCCTGGGAGAGGTGAGGAATCCTGGGAGAGAAATAAATGTAAGTGAAAACAGGAATCAAGGATGACTCCGGGATTGTATTTACAGACAATTTTAATATTTACTGAATTCTCCATTTGGAATGCAGCTCTTTGTGCAGTCCCAATCAAGATTCATGGCTCAGATCATTTCCAGCATAAATGTACAATAATCTGTCTTTGGCCCACCCTTTTGGGTCTTTGCCTTTCTGCGTCATCATTGGTAATATGAGCACATCATTGTGAATGTGCAAGATTATTATCTACTGGTCAATTACCAAGAGGGTGGTAGAGCAGCCTCCTATTACTCAGAGCCTCTGCTATACTTCCCTAAATTATTCTTCACATTCTCCTAATCTGCTTTGGTTGAAATCAGACCACTTCCATTTAACATCTGTGAACTGTCTGTTCATCCTTCAGTGATATTCCTTTTTTATACACTAGCTGTTGTGGTGTAGGCACAGACGACTGTCACAGTTCCCCATAAGTTACCAATAGGAGTCTAACAAGTAAGTTTGCTTTTGTGATCACTGGCATGACTCATGTTTCAGGTTCAGCTTTAAAATACTGAAAATATTCCCAGCTAGAATCATTTAGGAATAAAAAAAATATCACTGAGTAGAGGCTGAGTTGTTTTACTTACCTTGAATAAAATATGAGCTCCTTGAAGAGACAAAGGCCTGAGGCAGACGTGCATGGACCCTTCTGTTCTGTTGCACTTGGCCTGCTATATACACAAGTGACAGAGCTCCAGCACTTTCTATGATTTTTTTCCTTACAATAATCTACTTGCAATTTGGGGATATGCAAAGATTTTCAAATGGGAGACTAAAAAGCCCCTCTTGGATTTAACACACAAGCTCCAACTTGCCATAAGCGGAGGAGTTCTGGATTGGCTTCTAGGGCACTTCTGTAACCATCAGTGAAGTGGCAATTTGGTTCACATTGTGTTGTTGTTTCTCTGAGATCTCATTCAAGGAGCAACACAGAATTTTGAAATCCCTGGTCCTCAGGCCATATCATCATATCATCAAATGAGTTAAAAAGTTTGACTTTAACTCTTAAGGTGCTTATTGAATGTAAGAATGAAGGAATGAAACCTAGGCTAGCTTTCTGATGGCAACAACAAATTTCTACACCATAAAAATGAAGAGCCCAAAAGGAGGGAAATGAATCAGTTACTGAATTGGTGAAAACAATTTTTAATTTTGTAAATATTACTACTGCTAGTACTGGTGATTTAATGGTGTAATGTAAGGGGTGAAGAAGAACCAAATAAAATTTTGTTAATATAAATAACACAGTAAGTTCAAAAGGCTTACAATAATTGTTACAATAGATAACAATGAGACAACTAGAAAATGACTAGTTCATAGAAATCATCATATACTGGAATATATGATGAATTACATACATTGAATGTAATAGTGCCTTGAATTACAAAAGTGACCTTGAATTCAATAGCCTTGAATTCCAAAGGATATGAGAGGCTCCTAAGTCATATGTTCCACATGGAGAGGTGTACCTCCCTTTACAGGCCAGGCACACAGAGAAAGGTTGCATGTAACAGAAATCTCAGTTAGCAAGACCTCTGTAGAAAGGAAGATAGATTTAAGAAACACACTTTATTACATTAATCTTGATTTCCAAAAGTAGAAAAAGATCAGTACTTTATTCGGTTTTGTCAGAAAAGAGGGTTTCAAATAAAGTTATTTTCCAGATTACATACTTATCACTAATACCAAAACATTTTATTTTCACATTTAGGAAAAATTTTTTTAAAAATAATTCCCATACATCCCCTGAATTCTTACATAATTGCATCCAAAGCAATGCAAAATTTCTTGTTGATTCAAGGTCATTAGTGGGAACAAGACTTATTTTGCTGTCCTTAAGAAAACAATGCCTATGAGGTGAGGTGGCACTAATTCTCAATGTCTTTTGAGATTTTATGTCATTTTATGCCATTTCAGAGTGCCTCTACCTTCTCCCTGTCAGTCATCACTTTTGCTGCTCTCAGTATCCTTGCCTCCAGCAACACCCCATCACTTAATTTGTTACTTGGGGTCTGACAGGGGTCAGGAAATCCAACAAATACTACTTTAACATAGTGCCTCACATTTTAGCCAATGAACCTATGAGGGTGGGTACTTTAGCAAATGCACATGAGTTAAAGTGTGAGAGTTTTAATAAGTCTTTAAAAAAGACTTTAGCAAGTTTTAACAAAGAAGTTTTAACAAGTCTTTACAAGTATTTTTAAAAGTTAAGACTTTTAGAGTTTATTTTTTGGCTGTGTTTTGGATAGAGTTTGATTTTTGGATATGTGAGGTAGCAAGTATAACAACTGTGGCAAATGAAATGATGAATTCTCATGATGTCTTTTGGAAAACTTAGGACATAAATATAATACACACTGATTAAGTGGATTAGAGTAGACGACATCAAACATTTACTTGGAGTTCTAAGACAGGGGATGACAGGAAGAACAGGAGCTGGAAATTCATTCTGTGCTCTGAGAGGTGGGAAGAAAAGCAAACAGAAGTGGGTGACTGGCCAGCATTTTAAGGAAGCAGCTCCCCCAAATCCTGAAAGTGGATAATAAGGCACTCTGTTCTACACCCAGCTTTTTGTGGGAAAAGTTTTCCAGACACAGTACTAACCTTAGTTTTTCCCCAAAAGGGAAAACAATGTCCAAACCAGAACTCTTAATTTCTCTGACCTCCAGGCTACGCCGTTTCAGTTCTCCTTTTAGTAGATGCCACCACCATTAATGCATCAGGATATTAAGCCATGATCTAGGAGTCATCACTGACTCCTCTCTTTTCCTTACTTCCCACAGTTGATTTATCAAATTGTGAACTTTACCTCCAAACACATTTTGAAACTATCTGCTTCTCTCCATCTTCACTGTTCTCACCCTGGTCCAAGATGCCATTATCTCCCATCTGGACTATTGCAGCAGCCTTCTGATTTGTCTTCATCATTCCCTTCCAACTTTCTTCACTCTGTCCTCAAGCCATTCTCTGTACAGCAGCCAGAGTGACCTTTTGAAACTAATGCCATATCATCATTCTCCTGTTCTAAGCTTTTATCATCATACTTAGGATCCATGGTAAATTCTGTGCCATGCTCCTTGAGGTGCTATATAAACAGCCTCAGTTTACCTTTCCAGCCCCACTTGGTACCTCTTTGCCTTTGCTAACGTCTCTCCAATCTCACTGCCCTTCTTTCTGTTCTTCATATTTACCAGGTTCTTTCCTCTGTACTAGATGCTCCTTCCCCTTGCCATTTGGGTCTCAGAGAGGCCTTACTCGACTATTTGAATTAAAGTACCGCCCCCTTTTAAAATTTTTATCATAATACTTACCTCCACCTGGAACACTCTTGTAGATTACATTTGTTTATTAACTCTCTTTCTCCATGGAAAAGTAAGTTCCTCAAATATAGGGACTTTGCCTGTCTTAATATCTGTCATTAGAGACTGAAATTTCCTAATAACTGGTAGGTGTTTAATGAATGTTTAGTGAATGAGTAAATGAATGAAAGAAAAAAATAATAGATTTTATATAATAGTGCCTTCTGAACACTACTCACGTTAAAAGTACAAAATGGGTTTTATTTAATGTTTTTTGGTGTGTGTGAATCTAGACTTTAGATCATCAATATGGCTAGTAGGAGGATATGAAACTCACCTCCCACCACAAACACATCAAAATTATGTCTACATGTGGAACAATTCTTACTGAAAACGAATGCGAAACTGACAGAAAGACTACTATACAACCAAGGCTGTAAGAAAGATCCACATGCAATTGGGTAGGAAAGGAAAGAGAAATTATCAAGTAGGGACCTGTGCCCCAGGACGGGACTCAGAGGATAAGGAAGAATACAAGGGTCGAGATCCACCCTGGGGAGTGAGCATTTTGAGTCACATATTGGGCATCCCAGTCCTGGGGTCTGACATAAGGAAGATGAGCCCCCTTGGCTGGTTGGAGGGCCACTGGGACTAACGAGAGGGTTGCAGGAAGCCTGGACTCTGCTCGTGAGTAGAACTTGCTTGCTTGCTTACAAGGGTAGATTAAGGACTGCTCCAGCGGCTGCCCAGTTTCCCACCACTACACTGGCCTGTTCTCCATCCTGAACTGAGCGTACACTCAGCCCAGCTTAATTCACCAAGCAGTTCCACTCTGGAATGAGAGCAACCATGCCTAGGGACAGAGCTCAATCTTGGGATCCCGAGACTACTCGGTCCTGGAGTGGTGTCTGAGTGTGGTAGGGGTGGCAATTCATGGTGCTTACTTAGGCAGCTCATCAGGAACAGCCCCAGTCTCTGATGGCAGCAGGACTGCTACAGCCTGCACCCTGAAACACGTACCCACAAAGGTCCCACTTACGCTGTAGTGCAGCACCACAATAGGGCAGGGATGGCGGAGGCTGGGGTAGTGGTCAGATGTGAAAGACAAAGGAGACTTAAACATAGCAAAGGCCGCCATCACTGCCAGTTGCACAGGTGGAATATTAAACCCCTTTCTGCGAGCAGCCTACTGAAACCCGTGCCTCATCCTGAGCTGAAAGCCCATATGGGCCCCTTGTGATCCAGAACTGCTCTCCTCTGGGGCAAGGGTGCAGGTGCTGGGAGAAGAGAGAGCACACACTTAAAGGAAACAGAGCGAGCTTGGACCTGACACCCAGGACTTCTGCTCCATCAGCTTGGGAACTGACCATGACCCTGATAGGGCAGTGATGACCACTGAGAAAAGCAGAAGCTCTGCCTCACACCTAGCTCAGGCCCTATCCCCTTCATCTCCAGGCCCACCTTCTACCAAGGTGATAGCTGCCAGCATGTAGCAGAGAAGAACAAACCTGACTCCATATTAGATCTATTCCTTTAGCTCTAACCTTTGTGCTCTGTTGCTTGTGCTTATTCATGCTGCCTCTTCACCTTTCTCGTCAGTCGGTAAAAGGACGTTGCATATAGCCTGAAATATACACAAAAGCTCTGCTTCCCAGCCTTGACCATTAAAGCCAGAACACTTTTCATTCATATAGAGATTAAAACGTTGCAAACCAAAAAATAACGTTTGTCTTATTGGAGGTTTACAGGGACATTATGACCAGACTTATGTGGACAGCTGCAAGAACAAAAGATTATCTCATCCTCTTTGGAGTCTGGTTGTCACCAAGAAGTCTGCAACAAGCAGCCAAACTCCCTTGCCTTTTAGTATAAAAGAAGCCTGAATTCTAACTCCAGTAAGATGGTGCTTTGGGAGAATAGTCTGCCATCTTTTCAGTCTGCTGGCTTTCCAAAGAAAGTCACTATTCCTTGCCCCAACAACTCATCTCTCAATTTATTGGCCTGTCACGGAATGAGCGGTATGAGCTTGGACTTGGTAACAAGTACACCCTGAGAAAGCGGTGACTTCTGTTTATATCAAATCCACCTCTTGCACCAAAGGCACTAGGCACTAGGCAGACTGTATAAGGATGCTCCCACGTAACGACACCACTTCAAGACCATAATAGGTAATGGTTTCTCCTAAATTCATAGAGACAGAGAAGTTAAACAAAATGAAAAGACAGAGGAACTGATCTCAATTGAAAGAGCAAGGGAAAAGCCGTGACAAAAATAATGAAACAGAAACAAACAATTTGCCAGATAAAGAATTCAAAGTATTAGTCATGAGAATGCTAACTGAATTAGGGAAAAGAATAGATATACACAGTGAGGGTTTTTAATAAGGAACAATAAAATATATATAAAAAAAACCTAATCAGAAATGAATTCAATAACTGAAATGAAAACACACTAGAAGGGATGAATAGCAGACTGGGTGATACAGAAGAATATGCACGTGATCTGGAAGACAGAATAATGGAAATCACACAATCAGAACAGCAAAATGAAAAACAAATAAAGAACAATGAGAATAGTTTAAGAAAACTCTGCGGTAACATCAATAGTATCAACATTTGCATTATAGGGGTCACAGAAGGAGAAAAGAGAGAAAAGGGTCAAAATGTGATGAAATTTTGGCTGAAAACTTCCCAAAACTGAAGAAGGAAACAGATATTCAATAACAGGAAGCAAAGAGGGTTCCAAGCAAGATGAACACAAATAGACCCACACCAAGATATATAATTAAAATGGTAAAAGTTAAACAGATAATTCTAAGAGAAGCAAGAGAAAAACAAAGAGCCATTTAAAAAGGAACTGAGCTGAAATCCCAGTTCTGAAAGCTGAAAGCCATAAGGCTATCACCTGATTTTTCAGAAGACATTTTGTGGGCTAGAAGGGAGTGACATGATAGTCAAAGTGCTGAAAGGGAAAAACCTGTGACCTAGGATACTCTACCCAGCAGGGTTTAGAATCAAAGGAGAGATAAGTAACTTCTCAGACAAGTAAAAACTGAAAGAGTTCATCAATACTAAACCTACCTTAAAATTACTTTTAAAAGATCTTCTCTAGGTGAAAAAGAAAAGGCTATACTAAGGACTCAGAAGTTACTATTGTATAAAAAACAGTATTAATAATCTGTCATGTTTATTATGATATCCTTTGTTTGCATCATATCTTGTATGCTATTCTGTTGCACTTTGTTCTCAACATTGTTTCTGACCCTATTAATATAGTTACGATTTGCTCACGCTTTATTAAAAAAAAAGGCTTTAATAGGGAAGTATCTATAGGAAAGGAAAAACCCTACTAGGAATAAATAGTAAAGGCTGAGGTTCAACCTGTTAAATAAGCCAGTATGAAGATAAAAAGACAAAAAAATTGGTCAAATATAACTGCAATAAAAAGGGAAGTGATAAACACGAAAATGTAAAATATGCTATCAAAAACACAAAGTATGGGGTAAAAAGTAGATATTTTAGAATAAGTTTGAACTTAAATGACTACCAGTTTAAAACAAGCATCGATAAATATAGTTATAGGTCCACAAATATGAAATCTGTGTTAACCACAAATCAAATCTACACAAAAACTAGAAAGAAAGTAACATAACCATACGACTAAGGGGAAAAGGCAGGGCAGGATAAATTGGGAGGTTGGGATTGACACATACACATTACTATATATAAAATAGATAACTAATAAGAACCTACTGAATAGCTCAGGGAGCTCTACTCAATACTCTGTAATGACCTATATGGGAAAGTATATATTCCCTCTCCTGGACATATATCTGGAGAAAACAATAGTTTGAAAGCATACATGCATCCCAGTGTTTCATTGCAGCATTATTTACAATAGCCAGGACATGGAAGTAACCTAAATGTCCATCAAAAGAGGAATGAATAAAGAATATGTGATACGTATATACAATGGAATATTAGCCATAAAAAAGAATGAAATAATCTCATTTGCAGCAACATGGATGGACCTGGAGATTAACATAGAAAGTGAAGTAAGTCAGAGACAGAAAGACAAATATCATATGATATCACTTATATGTGGAATCTAAAAAAAATGATACCAATGAATTTATTTACAAAACAGAAAGAGACTCACAAACATAGAAAACAAACATGGTTTCCAAAGGGAAAAGGTGGGGAGGGATAAATTAGGAGTTTAGGATTAACATATATATATGTATGTTAACATATATATATTAACATATATATAACTACTATATATAAAATAGATAATCAACAAGGACCTACTGTATAGCACAGAGAACTCTACTGAAATAACCTATATGGGAAAAGAATCTGAAAAAGAATGGATATATCCATTATATATCACTTTGCTGTACACCTGAAGCTAACAACATTGTAAATGAACTATACTCCAATATAAAATAAAAAATCAAAAAAATAAGAAAAACATAAAACTCCCAAAATAATTGAAATCAGAATCTCAAAGAGATATTAACAATCCTATGTTCACTGTAGCAATGTTCATAATAGCCAAAGTGTGGAAACAACCTAAGTATCCATTGACAAAGAATACATAAATAAATTGTGGTGTCCACTGGCAGAAGAAGAGATAAATAAAACATGGTATACAATGGAATATCATTCAGCTTAAAAAATGAAGGGAATCCTGCAACATGTGACAACCCAGATGAACCCTGAGAACATTATGCTATGTGAAGTAAACCTGTCACAGGAAGACAAATACTACGTGATTCCACTTTTATGAGGTATCTAAAAATTGTCCAATTCACAGAATCAAATGTTTCCAGGAGCTGGGGGGAAGGACAAATACGAAGTTGTTAATCAATGAACATAACATTGAGTTAAGGAAGACGAATAAGCTCTAGAAAGCTGCTGTACAACATTATACCTGTGGTCAACAATAACGTATTGTACACTTAAATTTTTTTTTGAAGCTAGATCTCAGGTTAAGGGTTTTTTACTACAATAAAAAATACATAAAAAGTGAGTTGTAGACCTAGAGTTTAAGAGCTAAATTTCCAAAAGACTCACTGTGGTATCATTGTTCCCCATTGCTCTTTATTAAGAAATTAAAGATTAAGACCCCCCCCACCCAATGAAAAGAATCATTCATTGTAGAATGTAGAAAATCTTTGAATAAGTCACTTATTTAAAGGATTATGCCACTTTTTAAAATGATACTAATATATAAAAAGAACAAAACAACACAACTACAAAAGAGTTAAATTAACATCATGGGGTATATAGTTTCAAAAGAGTTAAGCAACTGCTCCAAGTCTTGGAGTCTTTACCTACACAAAGAGGGCAATAGTAACAGCACTAAATTCAATGCTGCATGAAATAGTGTGGAACGGGTGGCTCCTGACACAGAGCACAGGAAGCACATTAGCTTTATTATTAGCATACATAAAGAAAACAATCATATAGCAAAGGATTGAGTCTTTCTCCCACGCTTTCAGATGGTTTATTAGGATCTGAGAAAACTGCTAATTAAAAACAAACCAGTTAAACTCTACTGAAAAGCAACAAACAAACTTTAGCAAATTTAAGGCCAGATATCATATTTAATAAATAGACGAGTAAGTACTATTGGGGGACTTATTATATGGTGGGGATGGAGACAAGGGTGTAGAACTACGTTCAGTTCAAAATTCTTCAGATACATCGTCAGGCACCAGATTAATATCTTTGAGTTTCATTTCATTAATGGTAGCTTCAATTTTTCATTTCTCAAGGGCTAACTGCTACATTTGAAAATATGCAATGATAAATGTCTTTATGTTGGAGTTTCTGATAATGAAATTTAATTGGTTTTGAAAATCCAGTTTTTGACTGTGAGGAAGCATATACAATTGTAAAAAGGGAAAACAGCAGAGTAGAGGAGAAATTTTCTAGAACTTTCTGGGTTTTAAAGAGGATTTACTTTTTTTCTTATGAATTTAGATTGTTTTAAATTTTAATTTAATTATTTTTCTCAAGAAAAAGTTCATTTGAAACAGATACTTGGTGTCAGTTTAAGAGAACACAGCCTTTCTTCTTTTTTTTCAATACAATATGTGTATCTGGGGAAAAGTAAATGAAAAGAACAAAACAGAGCCTAAATAATAACTTTTCTCTCTGACATCAGAACTCATACTGGCCCTATCAGGATATTGGCAGATTGAGCCCATTTGTTTGCCCAGTCATCCCCTTACAGACTGTGTACACGTGTGTGTGTGTATGTGTGTGTGTGTCTGTATGAACATTTTAACTTTCATATGATTTTAAACCTACTGAATTTCAAGAATGGTTCAAAGGACATTTTGCCTGATTTATTGTCTTTCTCTATATATACTTAAAAGATTACCTATTGACCTTTTCCCACTGGCAAACTGAATTTTAGTTCAGCTATAGTAGGAACAGTCCAAGAGGCTGGCTTCCCAGTAGCTCATTGGAACTAGAGGTTGTCCTTCCCTCCTGACACTTGCCAAGGATACACACTATCAGTACTTGAGATCAATACTATATTCTTCCCACCTCTTTGAGAGTTGGCTGTTGGTCCTCAGGGCTTTGCTCTAAGCATCACCCCAACAATTATCCACATTCTCACCATTTCAGAAGACATAGATCAGAAATCTGGGCACAATATTTTGAAGAGTTGTCAACCCACTGGCTATAGAAGGACTGAATAATAGGGAAAGCGGTTTTTATTCTACACTTGGCTCATGTAAAAAGCATCAGATATTACGTAATAATAGGACACTGTATCTCCAAGTCTATTTAAGAATGGAAAGAGCAAACAGAAGATAAAAGACATAACCAGGGAGCAAAAAAGAGTAATTTCATTCATAGAGGCTCATGATAGCCACATTGTCAAAATTTTTTCAATCCAAAGATACAGGTTAGAGTAAGCGAGAGAAACACTATTATTTTTTCATAGCACAAAGAGTTAAATTTGGATTAACACAATTTGGATTTTCTAAAACAGTTAAAAGAATCAGTAACAGGATCACAGGCTATTGATAGAGAAGGCAGCATCAGGAACATGGGCTGATTTGAGGATTAAGGACAGAAAATTACATCATTCTTACTGACTTTGATATAATTTTTCCTCATGGACACCACAAAAGTGACAATGCCAAAAGTTGCAATAGGATTATCACTGATACCTTTCAAGGGACATATTAAGAAATATATTAAAGTTCTGCTACTGTTTAAGTATCAAATGAACACATTAAATTATGCATGTAAATTATATGTGGTACAAAATTAAAAGTCATCTCCCTTACAATCTATAGAATACTGTACCTGCTGGTTCCAGCCCAGAATCAGACCTGGGGGTTTCTAGGTTTTATACCTGTTGTACTTATAAGGCACATTCCAGGTTGTGCCTTTTTCCCCAGCAGCCTAGCATGGCTGATAATATTTAGCTTCCTCTCAGAGATGCTGTGACAATGGATATATACTACCCTATGCCTTCCTCAGAGAGCAAGCCGACATGCAAGACACATTAGACCACCAAACAAAAGAAAAAATTAATCATTTCATTAATATGAAATAAAAACTACTTAATGTGCACAAAGCTGACCCTCATGCAATAAAATATCTGATATACACTATGAATTGACAAAGAAAGCTTACATACTATTTAATAACGATTACATGGAGTTTTGGAGCAAATGCCCATCTTTTAGTCATAAGTAAAGATTGAGACTTAGCTGTATGATCGTCAACAAAACTCCTCAGAGTTTTGCTTCTCTTGTTTGTAAATTAAGGACAATAGTTACCCACCCTACAAGGTCCCTGTAAAGTATGAGTGACATAATGAATGCAAAAAGCTTTTGTAATCAGATACTTCCATAAAGGTACTAATCAATATTCTTATCATCATCAACAGAAATCCACATGTATTATTATACTCATGTCCATGTTGTACACATTAAACATGCGTTTCAGTTGAAAAATGTACATCTGCACAGAGGCACAGCTTGAACAGCTAAGTACCTTTAGTGCATGGCCAATGCCAGAAATCACTGAGGTTTGAGATAGCTGACAATGTTCTATTGATTTGAACCTGACCATCGATCCCTTGATTGGCTCAAATAGAGCCCAGTGACAGAAAAAACCTGTGTGCCTTTTAAACTACGCCAATGAGTGTCATTCAAAAGGTGTGTGCAGGGGAGAGAGCAGGTACTATTAATTCACTGGTGAATCCAAAATACATCTATGATACCAGATTAGGTTGCTATTTGCCTGGCACTCTACTTATAAGGGGATGATTACCACCTCATGCCTGTCACTCGACTTTCAAAGCTTGCTTTTCTCAATATTGTGAGAGAGATTATAGCTCTGCTTAGAGAATGTGGAAATTAAAGTTGAGAACATATACATAAGATATATAAGATAGCTCCATCAGCATCTGCATGGATCACCCATGTCAAGGACAGGGATGTTCATGCTAGGGTCTGACCTAGTTTTCTCTTTTCCCCCCAGTTTTGTTTCTTTCCATTGCCCAAATTCTTCTGTGATACTCACCCTCCAAAATGGTTCCTAATGACCTCCTCCTCATGGTAGCTACACCCTGTATAGTCCCCATGTTGTACCAGAGTTAGTCTGTGTGAACAAATAGACCATTGTGCAAGTGACGGTATGATACTTCTGAGATTAGTTCAGATGAAGTTTCTGACTTTGGGCTCTTTCTATCTTGGGGTGTCATGGGGAAGCCATGTCTTGAGTATCCTTATGTAGAGGTCTATGTTGTAAGGAACTGAAGCACCTCCTCCCACCCAGCGTTTGAGTGAAGCAGATTCTCCAGTCCATCTGATTCTGCAGATGACTGCAGCCCAGGCCAACAACTTGACTGCAATCTCATGAGAGACCTTAAGCCAGAACTACCCAGGAAAACAACTCCCAGATTCCTGACCCTCAGAACAAACAAAAAAACAATTTGTTATTTTATGCTGTGAAGTTTGGGGGCAATTTGTTATGGGACAATAGATATTGATACATTTACTCAAGCTTCAAACCTTAATTCAAGCTTTCCTGATCCCCAAAAGTCTTCCATGATTAAACCAGGTCAAAGGTATAATGCCAACTATTCTACACTCATTTACTCCTGCATTTTTTGTCTCCCTTTAAAAGCATGGTTACTAAAAAAATTTCAACCACCAATTATTAAGCAATGACTATGTGCCAGGTATATAAAAGCAATTTACACATATTATTTCAATGTGTTCTCACTGGACCTATGAGGTAGGTATTATTATCCACATTTAACAAATGAGGACCCTGAGACTTGAAGACATTTAGTAAAATCACACACTTAGGCAGTAAGCTGATACTTGAGCTACGCCTGTTTTAGCTGCTGTTACTCTTTTGATGCAAAACATCGAACTTTGTGGCTGCATCAGCTTTCCCCTAGTCCTTAGCATTTGAGAGAGGGAAAATATAAATGAAGAGAAGCCACAGTGTGTAGAGCTTATGCATGGTTGGAGGATTGGGAATAGAAGTGAGCAAAACGTTTCTCTCTGTCAAGCTTTGTGTAATCCATCATTTGGGCTCATGATAAAATGTTGCTTTATTCTACCTCGCATCATAGATATCTACATTAGAGAAATTACATAATTATGTATTAGGCTTTTCTGAAACATGGACATATTAATGCCAAAATTAATACCATTGTGATACTTTACAGTAAATATTTCATTACAGAAATAAAACAAAAATCTAGCCAATTTTACTTTTGAATATCCATGAAAAAGTCCTAAATAGATAAAAACAAAAAAATTCAATATCACATTAAGAAAACAACACATTAAGAAAATTCACATATTATTAATAGATATAAGGAGAAAAAAGAATCCGCCTGCCAATGCAGGGGACACAGGTTTGAGCCCTGGCCCGGGAAGATCCCACATGCCGCAGAGCACCTAAGCTCATGCGCCACAACTACTGAGCCGGCGCCCCAGAGCCCACCAGCCACAGCTACTGAGCCCATGTGCCACAACTGCTGAAGCCCACATGCCTAGAGCCTGTGCTCTGCAGCAGAAGCCACTGAAATGAGAAGCCCGTGCACCGCAATGAAGAGTAGACCCCATTCACCACAAACAGAGAAAAGCTGACGCTCAGCAACACAGCCAAAAATTTTTTTTAAAAATAATAAATTTATAAGAAAACAAAAACAACACTCTACACCAGCAGTCTTCTTTCAAGGGTGTTGCAAAGTCAAAATTATTATCATAAAAATACTATAAAATGTGCTTTTCTCACTGTCATTCTCTCAATAGTGTACAGTAGAGTGTCCCAGAGATTATATGATATGTGACATAGCAATGGATTGACTGAAGAAGCAGACATGAGAATACAGCTGTCTTCTATTTAGCTAAAGATGAAAATGATTTGAAAAAGTTTAAAATATTGCCACTCCTCACTAATTTTCTCTGTTATTTAAAATATGCCAATTTTTTCATTAAAATTGTGTTAATAGTTTATTATGCAATTGGTTCTTGTTTTTTAAATGAGTCAACAAATACATATTTTTAAAATTCCTCAATTTTAATTTTTAATGTAGTAAATACCAATAGGTAAAAATCATATAAACAAAAACTCTTTGGGCTACACAATAGTTTTTAGGAGTGAAAAGGAGTAATAAGACAAAAATGTTTGAAAATCTCACCTATATAAGATACCAGTTAATGCACAGTTTCTTAATTATATACATAGTTTTTTTTAAAAAGAAAAAAGAATAGAAAAGAAAACCCCATTTATAACAACAACAAAAAAATTTAAAAAAATAAAAAGCACATTTTGGTGATATCAGAATCATGGTGGCATGAAATGTTCCCTTTGTCGCTCCCCTTCAATCTACAACCAGCAAAACATGCATAACACAACAAATGTTCCTCTGCCTAACATATCAAGACACCAGAGAATTCATACATCTGTACATCAAAAGGTGGGTAGACTGGAACACATAGAGACAGAACGTGAGGAACAGCAGAAGAGGTGCTAATCCAGGCCCCCTGACCACAGAGGCTGGCCAGCAACTCCAGAGAACCTAATAGTAGCAGGGGAGATGGTGCACAGCTTCCTGCACAACCTAGCCACAGCTGCACAAGTAATCAAGAAGCAGCAGCAGGAGGGCCTGAGACCCCATCCCTCTAGCAATGGAGGTGCCTGTGACTCTGACCCCCACACTCCCTGCAGCAGCAGAGCTGACAACCCAGGCGACACTGGACATGGTGGAGGTGCCTGCCATTCGAGAGCCCCAGGCAGCAACGCCAGTGACAGTAGCAACAACAGCAGCAGCAAGGTGCCAGTGACCCTGGAGGCACAAGCAGTGACAACAAGGCCACCAGAGAACACTTCTGGCAGAGACTGTACAGGGTGGAAAGTGCCTACTCCATAACCAGAGGTAGTTCAGGCAACAGAAACTTAAACCTTGTTCTATAGTGCCACCTACTGAAAAACCAAAGAAAGGCCTCCAATTACTGACCTGTTAAGTTAAAATCAAGTTTAAAAAAAAAAAGCCTTACGTAAAGAAGAAAGGTTTCAAAAAAAAAAAAAAAAAGAAGAAAGGTTTCACTAGTTCAAATATGCTAACAGAGGAACAACTCATTGAGCACCATGAAGAACCATGGTAACACAATATCATAAAAAGAAAATGACAATTCTCCAGAAACCAAACTTAAAGTAACTGATAGAGTGTTCAACTAGCTGTCATGCTCCATGCTCTCACTGCCGAGAGCCCAGGTTCAGTCCCTTGTCGGGAATTAAGATCCTACAAGCTGCACAGTGTGGCCAAAAAAAAAAAAGAGCTGTCATGAAGAAACTCAGTGAGCTACAAGAATACTCAGAAAGGCAGGGCAATGGGCTCATGAATAAAATTAATGAACTGAAGCAACAATTTACCAAAGAGATTGAAACGCTAAAAAAGAACCAAACAGAAATTCTGTAGCTGAAGAACTCAATAAATGAGATAAAAATGCATTAGAAAGCATTGGAAACAGAACAAAACATATGTAAGAGAGAATTACTAAGCTCTAAGTAAGAAATGTACAAAAGATACAGGTAGAAAAGAAGAGAGAACTACGATCTAAAAAAAAAAATGAAGAAATTCTATGAGAGCGATCCGATTCCATTAAGGGCAACATAAGGATAATGGGCACCCCAGAAGGAGAAGGGAGGAGTAGGGAATGGGGAGTTTATTTAAACAAATAATAGCTGAGAACTTCCCAAATGTGGGAAAGGAACTGGATATACAAGTCCATAAAGCTAAGAGAATACCCAAGAGAATACCTAACTACCTCACAACAAAAAAAATTTCTCCAATACTAAATTGCCAAGTCAATAACAAAAAAGAATTTTAAAGGCAACCAGGGAAAAAGGACAGTAACCTACAAAGGAACCCTGAATAGGTTATTAACAGATTTCTCAGCAGAAACTCCACAGGTCAGGAAACAGTGAAATAACATATTGAAAATATTGAAAGATTAGGGCTTCTCTGGTGGCGCAGTGGTTGAGAGTCTGACTGCCGATGCAGGGGACACGGGTTCATGTCCTGGTCCGGGGAGATCCCACATGCCACGGAGCGGCTGGTCCTGTGAGCCCTGGCCACTGAGCCTGCGCGTCCAGAGCGTGTGCTCTGCAACGGGAGAGGCCACAACAGTGAGAGGCCCGTGTACCGCAAAAAAAAAAAAAATATATATATATATATATATATATAGAGAGAGAGAGAGAGAGAGAGAGAGAGAGAGAGAAAGATTAAAAGCTATCAGCCAAAAATCTGGCAAATTTACCTTTCAGGTATGAAGCAAAACTAAGAGCTCTCCCAGATAAACAAAAGCTGAGGGAGTTAACTACCACTAGACCTGGCTTACAAGAAATGCTGAAAACAGCTGCAGTCTACCTGAAATGAAAGGTAAAAGTACACAAAACATTAAGGTGAAAAATAAAATCAGAAAATTGCAACTCTATACAGGAATAGAGTTTATGATTAACTAAGCATAATATTTATGCTTAATTAAATCATAAATGTTAAAGGGGAAAAGAAGCAGTAAAAATAACTAGCTACTTCAATTTGGTAATGAACTTACAACATAAAAAGGGATAATTTGAGACAACAAAAACATAAAAGAGGAATATGAAAAGAATGGAATCCATATAGGCAAATGAAGATAAGATGTTATCAGCAGAGAAAGGGTTATTTTATTTATGAGATGTTTTATACAAACATCATGACAACCACAAAATATAAATCCAGAGTAGAAACATGACATTAAAAAAAGAGGAAACTGAGAAAAATATCATAGAAAACTACCAAACCAAAATGACAGATAGAAACACAAGGAAAAAGAAATAATAGCGATATAGAGCAACCAGAAAACAAAAGCTAAAATAGCAGTGCTAACACCTCATATATCAATAATCACACAAAATGTAAACAGATTGAATTCACCAATCAAAAGAGTGGCTGGATGGATTAAAAAATAAGACTGAACTATATGCTGCCTCCAGGAGACTCATCTCAGCTCTAAAGGCAAATATAGGCTCAAAGTGAAGGATGGATAATAAGAGAAGCAAATGGCAGCCAAAAGAAAGTGGGTGTAGCCATACTCATATCAGACAAAATAGGTTTCAAGTCAGAAAAGGTAACAAGAGACAAAACTGAACGGTATATAATAATAGAAACAATTCATCAAGAAGACATAATAGTTATTAATATATATGAACCTATCAAAAGAGCACCAAAGTATATAAAGCAATTATTAACAGACCTCAAGGGGGAAACTGACAGCAACACAATAATATTAGGGGACTTTAAAACCTCACTTATACCAGTGGATATGTCATCCAGACAGAAAATCAACAAAGAAACAGCAGCTTTAGGGGCTTCCCTGGTGGCACAGTGGTTGAGAGTCCGCCTGCCGATGCAGGGGACACGGGTTCATGTCCCGGTCTGGGAAGATCCCACATGCCACGGAGCGGCTGGTCCTGTGAGCCATGGCCACTGAGCCTGCATGTCCAGAGCCTGTGCTCTGCAACGGGAGAGGTCACAACAGTGAGAGGCCTGCGTACAGCAAAAAAAAAAAAAAAAAGAAACAGCAGCTTTAAATGGAACATTAAATCAAAAGAACTTTTATAGATTTATACAGAGGATTCCATCCAAGTGCAGCAGAATACACATTCTTCTCAAGTGCACATGGATATTCTCAAGGATAGACCATATGTTGGGACATAAAACAAATCTCAATAAATTTAAGAAGAATGAAATCCTATCAAGCCTCTTTTCTGACCACAGTGGTATGAAACTAGAAATCAACCAAAAGAAGAAAGCTGGGAAAGTCACAAATATGTGGAGACAAAACAACATACTACTGAATAACTATTGGGTCAATGAAGAAATCAAAAAAGAAATTTAAAAACTATGTGAAGACAAATGAAAATGAAAATACAACATACCAATATGTATGTGATGCAGCAAAAGCAATACTAAGAGGGAAGTGTATAGCAATACATGCCATCTTCAAGAAAAAAGAAAAATCTCAAATAATCTAATTTTATATCTAAAGAAGCTATTAAAAAGAATAAATGAAGCCCAAATGAAGCCTCAGTAAGATGAAGGAAATAAAAAAAGAATCGGAGTGGAAATAAAAAGAGACTAAAAAGACAATAGAAAAAGACAAATGAAGCTCAGCTGGTTTTTTGAAAAGATAAACTGACCAACTTTTAGTTAGACTCACTAAGAAAAAGAGAGAGAGAGAAACTTCAGATGAATAAAATCAGAAATGGAAGAGGAGGGACTTCCCTGGTGCACAGTGGTTAAGAATCCACCTGCCAATACAGGGAACATGGGTTTGATCCCTGGTCCGGGAAGATACCATGGATCTACTAATAAGCCTGCATACCACAGCTGCTGAGCCTGCATTCTAGAGCCATGCACCATGACTACTGAGCCTACATGCCACAACTACTGAAGACCACGTACCTGGAGCCTGTGCTCTGCAACAAGAAGCCCACGTACTGCAAAGAAGAGTAGCTCCCTCTTGCCACAACTAGAGAAAGCCCACACACAGCAATGAAGACCCAACACAGCCAAAAAAAAAAAAAGAAAAGAAAAAAGAAATGAAAGAGGAGAACTAACAGATACCAAAGAAATACACAGGATTATAGAAAATATTAGATTGGCCAAAAAGTTCGTTCAGGTAAGCCAAGCTGTTACGGAAAAACCCAAATGAACTTTTTGGCCAACACAATACTATGGACAGCTATATGCCAACAAATTAGACAACCTAGAAGAAATTTTAGCCTCATACAACCTTCCAAGGCCGAATCATGAGGAAAACGAAAATCTGAGTAAACTGATCACTAGTAAGGAGATTGAATCAGTAAAGATCTCCCAAAAAACAAAAGCCAGGACCAGATGACTTCACAGGGGAATTCTAGCAAATATTCAAAGATTTAATGCTTATCCTTTTAAAATTCTTCCCAAAAAAACTGAAGAGGAAGGAATACTTCATAATATTTTACAAGGCCAACATTACCCTGATACCAAACCCAGGCAAAGGACAACACAAAGAAAGAAAATTACAGGCCAGGGTGTCTGATGAACACAGATGCAAAAGTCCTCAATATAGTAGCAAAGAAATACAACAGTAAATTAAAAGGATCACATAACATGATCAAGTGGGATTTATCCCAGCAATGAAAGAAGGAATCAATATCTGCAAATCAATCAATGTTAAACACCACATTAACAAAATGAAAGATAAAAATAATTTGATCATCTCAATAGATGTAGAAAAATCATTTGACAACCATTTATGATAAAAACTCAAAAAAATGGGGATAGAAGGAACTTTCCTAAACATAATAAAGACTATATATGATGAACCCACAGCTAACTTTATACTCAGTGGTGAAAAACTGAAAACTATCCCTCTAAGATCAGGAACAAGACAAAGATGCCCACTCTTACCACTCTTATTCAACACAGTAATATAAGTCTTAGCCAGAGCACTTAGGCACAAAAATAAATAAATCAATAGATGATAGATAGATAGATAGATAGATAGATAGCATCCAAATTGGAAAGGAAGACGTAAACTGTCACTATTTGTGGATGACATGATTTTAGATACAGAAAACCCTAGAGACTCTACCACAAGCCTATTAGAAACAATAAACAAGTATTTCTGGGTACAAAATCAAAATACAAAGTCTGCTGCACTTCTATACGCTAACAACTAACAAGCAGAAAAAGAAATTAAGAAAACAATCTTATTCACAATAGCAGCAAAAAGAACAAAATACCTAGGAATACATTTAATCAAGGAGACCTCTACACTGAAAACTATAAAACCATTGCCGAAAGAAATTTAAGATACAAAGAAATCGAAAAATATTCCATGCTTATGGGTTACAAGAATTAGCATTGTTAAAATGTCCATATTACCTAAAGCAATCTACAGATTCAAAGTAAATGCTATCAAAATCCCAATGACAAATTTTCACAGAAAAAGGACCAAAAAATTATTTAAATTTACATAGAATTACAAAAGCTTCCCAATAGCCAGAGCAATCCTGAGTAAACCTACAAGTATCACACACCTTGATTTCAAATTATACTACAAAGCCATAGTAATCAAAACAGCATGGTATTGGCAGAAAAATGGACACACAAATCAATGAGACAGAATCAAGAACCCAGAAATAAACCCACACATACATGAACAGTTAATTCATATGTGAAGGAGCAAAGAACATACAATGGAGAAAGGCCAGTCTCTTTAATAATGGTGCTGGGAAAACTGGACAGCCACAGGCAAGAGAATGAACGTAGACTATTCTCTTACACTATACACAAAATTCAACTGAAAATTGATGAAATACTTGAAAGTAAGACATGAAAGTATAAAACTCCTGGAAGAAAACATTTGACTTAGAAACTTTCTACATATGCCCCTTCAGACAAGGTAAACAATAGCAAAAATAAAAAATGAAACTACATCAAATTAAAAAGTTTCTGTACAGCAAAGTAAACCATCAACCAAACAAGAAGACAACCTACCAAATGGGAGATATTTGCAAATTATATGTCCAATAGGAAGTTAATATTCAAAATATACAAAGAGCTCATACAAGTCAACATCAAAAAAAACACAAAAAACCTAACAACTTGATTAAAAAATGGACAGAGGATTTGAACAGACATTTTTTCCAAAGAAGACATACAGATGGTCAACAGGTTCATGAAAGGATATTCAACATCACTCATTATTAGGGAAATGCAAATCAAAACCACAATAGTATTTCACCTCACACCCATTAGAATATTTATTATACAGAAGGCAAAAAATAAGTGTTTAAGAGCACGTGGAGAAAATAGAACCCTCATACATTATTGGTGGGAATGTAAATTGGTGCAGCCACTATGGAAACCATCATGGAGATTCCTCAAAAAATTCAGAATAGAGCTGCCATATGGTCTAGTTATTCTACCTCTGTGTATTTATCCAAAGAATATGAAAACAGTAATTCGAAAACAAATTTGCCCCCCAGTGCTTATTGCAGCATTATTTAAAGTAGCTTAGATATGGAAATAAGCCAAGTACCCATGAATGAATGAATGAAGAAGCCATAAAAAAGATTAAAAATCTTGCCGTTAGAGACAACATGGATTGACCTTGAAAGTATTATGCTAAGTGAAATAAGTCCAACAAAGACAAATACCATATGACTTCACGCATATGTAGAATCTAAAACACAAAACAGAAAAAAAAATAAATGAACAAACCAAACCAAATAAAAACAAACGTAGCTACAGTGAAGAGAATAGCAGGTATTAGAGGGGAAGGGGTAGGGGGGAGGGCAAAATTGTAAAGGGGGTCAACTCTACAGTGACAGATGAAAACAACTTTGGGGGGGTGGTGAGTACTGTAATGTATACAGAAGTTGAAATATAATGTACACATGAAACATATAATGTTACATCAATAAAGAATTAAAAAGAAAATAAAAAGAAACCTAACAAGAAATGTGTAAAGGTTGCATGAGGAAAATTAAAGTTGCTCCTGAAAGACACAAAAGTAAATATGTCAAATGGATAGGATAACTTAACTTCATAAAGAAGTCAATTCTCCCAAGTTTTACATAAATTTAGCAAATCCAATTAAAACGCCAAAAAGTTTTTTGTTTTTCTGATGTTGGTTTCAAAATTCAAATGGAAAAATAACTAGGAAAAACCTAAAATTAAGAGCATTGAGTGAGAAACACAATGGGGGTTGGGGAGATGAGACTTGATATTAAAACATACTGGTGCAGAAGGTGAGATCTCCAACCTGGATGATGCCTCTGTCCCATTTTTTAAATCTGTGTTATCTCATCATGCATTTCCTTGCTGTGCCTGGACTCTCTAGTATCCAAAGATAATACTCCTTGTTTTCTCTCTTCTTCACTCTTGATTTTGCCAGTATAATTATACTCGGTTTGTGTGCGATTCCCAGACAGGCATGTCTGTTTAAAAGATTTAATCTACTTTGCCTTTAGTTAAGATTGTTTCATTGAAAAAGTTATGCCTTTCCTTTTCCTTAGTTTTATAAGTCCTAACTCACCCTAATTGCTTTCCTTCAGGAACTGTCATGTTAGCCTCAGGGCCTGGCTTTGACAGGCAGCCGAGTTAGGGGAAGAAGCAATGGAATGTAATTCAGAAGACCAAGGTTCATTCCTGGCTCCTCCTAAAGGAGAACATGTCCCAGGGGAAAACAAAACTCACTATCTGAACTTCAGTTGTCTTATCTATGAAATGGAGCTAAAAGTTAATGCCAATCTAAAGGAGTGAAGGATAGTAGAACAGGCCACCCCAAAATATGTTGCTTTGGCATATTGATTATTTTGAGCTATAGCATTTAAAGCAGCTTTCTCTCAACTCGCCTTATTTGTCTAAAGACAGATCCTCCAAAAGAAACTCAATTGCCACCAATCCCCTCCGTGGGATTCAACTGAGGAAGATTGATTCTTATGAGAGAAGAGACTAGAAGTCAACACCAAACCCAGACAAGCTCTGTCATACCTCTCCCATCTGTTTTTCTAAGGAACCAGTCATCTTTCCTAAAAACCATTGATTCTTCTCTCACAGGCCTACATCCCTCTCTCCTTTCCCTATTAAGATGGTACTTAATCCTGAATTCTAAGCCACCTCTGTGTAACTCATGGGAGCTACACATTTTTCCTGGGTATCTTCCATGTATACATGAGGTACACATGTTAATAGATTTCTGTTTTTTTCCTCTTGTTAATCTGTCTTTTATCAGCTAGGAACTCAGAGAGCAGGGAGAAAATTATTCTTCTTCCCGTACAAGAGTAATATAAAGATTAAAAAGAAAATTTATAAGCAATCATATTACATGCCAATACTAGCTTTGTAGAGGGGCCCTTTGTAAGGTGTCGTGATGAAGAGCCTGAGCCCTGGAGCAAATCACCTGTTCAATACTGGCTCCCCTCACCACTTGTGGGACTTTGTGCAACTTGTTTTGTGCCTAAGAGTCCTCATTGGCAAAGAGAAAATAACAATGCTTCCTGTAGTTCTTGTGAAGGCTGGGTGAACAAATTTATATAAAGTACTGAGAACAGTGCCTGGCACCCAGTGAATGCTCTCTGGGTGCTGTTATTATCTATAGCTATCTTCTTTCCCAACAGTGGGAAGACTGAGGTATTTGTTCTCCCGGTGCTGCCTGTGTGTGTGTTGGGGGGTGACGGGGACGGTGCCTAAGTATGCAGGACCTCACTCTCCTTCGTCACAATCAAAGGAAGCTAAAGAACCAACTAAGACAAAAAAGGGTATCATCAATGTAAACATCACCTTCCCCTGTCTCTAAGGCACACAAAAAATCATTCGGTCTTAGGGATCTCTGGGGTTTTTGTTGCTTTCAGTGGCACTTATCAGGAACTTGAGATTTGATGAAGGAAAAAGACCAATTTTAGGTTACTTAGATTATAAGTAGTTACCCTTGTACTGTGCTTAAATATCGAACATTAATGAAGGTTGCTGAGAGTAACTTCACAATCACTTTTTTTCTAGCATGTTTTTAGGTATTTTAAAAAGAAGAGGTGAAATGTAAGGCATCATATATGAATAAATAAGATAACAACTTGTATGTTTTAAGAGGTTTCTAGACCAGAATTTCTCAGAAAAATGATACTAAATAGATTTTCTCTGGAGAAAATATTGTCTGCCTTGGAGAATGTATCTGTATCCAATGTGCTATGACTTCTCTTAATGTAGCAAATAAAAAATAGTCTCATCAGAAATTACCATGGTGGAATAGAGACATTTTTAGAGGATAGTTTTCCTCAAGATAGCCAAACATGAAGTAATTATAACAAAAACTGTATTATTTTTATGATGAAAACACTCAAACACAAGATGCAACTTCTTGGTCCACATTAATACTAAAACTATCAACATCCCCACTATCTAAGTTAATGAAGCAAATGATGGGAATTATTTGAAAATTTAACACCACTTATCACAGCCAGAAAACAGTTTGCAAAAATCAATTCCATTTTTAAACTGATAGGAAAAGGGAGCAGCCTCTTAATGTCAAAGCACTTTATCTATTTTAGAAATGGAAAATATGTGACAATCCATGCTCATTATGGAGCATATTAAAAAATTCTCTGTGGGACTGCATCTAATCTTCTTTCTGTAGTTACTTCAGAGAAACATCACATCTCTGTCTTTGAGGTTAAACAGAATAGAGACAGTTTAGATGACTGCTTTCACATGGGTGAAAACCACACCCTGGTCTTACTAAATTCCAAATCACTGGCTAAAAGAATATCAGATACTAATTTCACATGCAAAATAACAGACTTTTGTCATGGGCGAAATGTGCAATCAATTATTAATCACTGTTGATAATATAACAACAAGAATTTAAACCTCAAGCTCTTTCCCTCTCTCTTGCTCCTTTATTCTTAGTGAGCTACTATCATATATAACCTGATATATGCCAAATTTAAAATCTGAATTGATGAAAGAACTTTATGTTCTGTCTCTTTTCATTGTTTGTTGGAATGTGACGCTTTCCAATTTCAGTCTGAAGTCCTTTCATCAATAACTCTCCCATTGCACTTTCTCCTAATGAGGAGCACTGAATCTTAGGCATGGAGGCCCAAGCAGTGACCCAGGAGGGGTGACCCTTATGCCACAACCCTGGACTATTCAAAAGACAGAGACTTCTCTGCTCTGTGATGTCATCATGAGACAATTAAATGGATGGGAACATTCTTCATTCCGACAAAATCTGCCTCCTTTATCCAAATCACAGTAAGACAATGCCACACCTTTTTCTGATAACAGCTGCTCAAACACTTGAAAACAGATGAGTAATAGCATCTAGCTTCTCTGTCCTAAGCTAAAGTTGTCAGATCCTCTCACTTATAATCTTATCACCGCACCTTACCCCTTACCCTCATTTTTCTGCTCACCCTTGATAACCAGCATTTCTACACATTACCCTTGAGAATGCAGTGTCTGGGACGGGATACCATACTCCAGGTGTGTCTTGGCCATTTCAAAGCATGACAGAAACATGCCTTCCTTTCACCTAGATGATAGGGGTCAGTTAACAGGGTCTAAGAATATTTTATCTTTTATAATTTTTCAGAGTATAAATATGACACACTCCCTGTAGAAATTAAAATTACCTATGATATCAAATATCCCAGAATATAATCAGTATTTGGAATATTCTTTCTCTACCTGCTTCTCTAGGTGTCTATTTTTTAACAAAATTGGGATCATATTACATATAATTTTATATACAGAGAATTTCATTTCATATTTCAGCATAGGCTTTTTCCACATCTTTAAAACTCTTTGAAACGCTCATTATGAACAGTTATATATCTCACCTTGTGGGCACATCTTATTTAACCATCCCTTCTTGTTAAATATTTATTATAACATAAGTGTAATATTTATGGTTTAGATTTTTATCTATCCTTGTATGTTTAACCACTCCACTTTCTCTGTGTGACTTCAGATAACTTACTTGTGCAAAATATTTTAACTTTGTATTCATATTGTTGAATTATTTTCAGAAGGTAATACCAATGCACCCATCTACCACAGCTTTAGGAGCACTTATCTCCTAGTACTTTTGCCAGGATTACATATGATTTATTTTTAAAATTTTAAATGAACTGGATCGAAGACAAGTGACACCTCTTTGTTTTAATTTGTATTTTTATGACTAGAAAGGTTAAACTTAAAAAAAAATTTTTTTTAATAGCCAGTTATATATTTTCTATTGTAAATTGTCAGGTTAAGCCCGAATTGTATAGTTATTTTATACATTGCTAATACTGACAGTTTTCAAAGATTGTCTATTTTAATTATATTTTTAAACATAAAAACTAATCTTTAAGTTAAATTTATTTGACATTTATCGTCATGATTTCTTCTTTTGTCTTTAAGCATGAAAATTTCCCCTATCGTAACATTAGCTAAATGTAAACCTCTATTTTTGCTCTTTCTTTTATTTGTTTGTTTTATTTTTTTGGCTGTGTTGGGTCTTCATTGCTGCGCACGGGCTTTCTCTCTAGTTGCGGTGAGCGGGGGCTACTCTTCATTGTGGTGCGTGGGCTTCTCATTGCGGTGGCTTCTCTTGTGGTGGAGCATGGGCTCTAGGCATATGGGCTTCAGTAGTTGCAGCACAAAGGCTTAGTAGTTGTGGCACGTGGGCTCTAGAGCACAGGCTCAGTAGTTGTGGCACACGGGCTTAGGTGCAACACCGGTATGTGAGATCTTCCTGGACCAGGGATCGAACCGGTATCTCCTGAAGTGGCAGGCAGATTCTCAACCACTGTGCCATCAAGGAAGTCCCTAAACCTCTATTTTTGAATAGGATTTTTTCTTTTTTTCTATAGATTTCTTTTGTTTCTTTGCTTCTTCTTTTTCCTTTCTAAAAAAGAATTGTTTTAAAATCAATTTTCAATGTGTTTTAATGTGGAGAATTGTCTTTTCCTCCGAATAACTTCTTTTGAGAGAACTTGTTGACTAATCTAGCTCATCCTCACTAATGTGAGATGTTTTCTACCAAAAGCTTTTATTATATACAAAGGACATAAATAGATCTCTATTCTTTTCATAGCTATCTATTCTACCACTATCATGAGGTTTTATTTATTGCATACTTAATAAAAATGTAAATGATTTCCATTGTTTACCACCTGTCTTTTGGATTATGACTTTCACATATTTAAATTATTTATTGGATTTACCTTTGGTTAGTTAGAGGAAGTTCTCAAGTAAGATTTTTTCCTTAATAAAGTGATTTGGGTAATAGAGTAACAATTTAAATTATACCTGAGTGTTTCTATATTTCCACTGTACATGGAAGACAAGTTGCCTAAGTACGGTCTCTACTCCCTTAAATTATATACATGCTGTTTCACTGTCTTGTGGCACAGACTAAATTTTGATTGCATGTAGCTAACCTTTTCTTTCCTGCCTGGATAATACACATGATATACTTTTTTTGTATTTATAGAATATAGCTATAGTTTACTTTTTTAATTTGCAGAATTAATGAAAGCAAAATTTTAACTTGATCTAAATAGATAGATATGCTCTCAGTAACTTCCAAATGTAGTAGGATTTTGAAAGTGGAAGTTTCAGCTTAGTCACATTTTATGCAAGTGATAGAAAATTCAAATAGAAGGCCAAGAAGCGACAGAAAACAGTATGTTTGCAAAAATACTTTTTGCAAAAAAGTATTGTCCATCTTTGTCCAAACTTTGTCCAGCTAAGTCTCCATTCATTCATCCCCAGGCTAGAGTACCTCAATCACAGTGAGAGTGTTTTATTCATCTTTGTGTTTTTAGGTTTTAGTGCAGCACACTTCTGTAAACCTTAACCCTCTCACTGATCTGTGAAAATCCTTCTGCCAGCATCATAGTTGATGGTAGAACAGTATAAACCCTTTACTCCTGAGAATAAGAATAAGGCAAGCTTGTCTGTTCTCACCAGTTCTATCAACATTGGACTGGAGGTACTAAGTAGTGCAGTAGATGATTCTTAAATCCCTTGCTGACTCTGGGGTTGAGTGGGCAGAATCAGGAGTCAGAGATGAGGAGAGGACCCTAGGAGAGAAGTCTTCTGTAAGTTTTGCTTCCTCTCTGTCCAAGCCAGGAGAGAAGGGCTTTTAATTATGTGTCTCCTTCACTGTGAGGGACACAGTTGATTGGTGATGGCACCATATCAAGAAAAGGAACGCAAATGGCTGATGAATGAGCCTGTAGCAGCAAAATAGAGAGCGAAGTTTGGGAAGTGAATTACTCCTAGGGCTCACTGGAACAACGAATATAGGCTTCTAGAGGGCCAGTTGTAATCAAGATGAGAGTTAGCTGACATGGGTCTTCTCAGGTTCCTTTCCAAGAAGGCTTCCTGGAGGGGTGAAGCGACAGCAAAGAAAAGCAATAGATATTACTGGATCCCTAGGGGATGAGGAAAAATTATGTAACTAGCCAAACTAGAGATCCATTCTCCTTAATCAAGACAGTTGCAAGGGAGAAATTCCCAGAGACAGGGATGTGGTCAGCCAAGGGCCTACAAAAGCACCCACAAGAGAACAGTGGCTTCCACTTCTGCCCAACCCAGGGAGCACCAAAGCTCAATTGTCATAGCAGGCAAGAAGACTGCTGGTCCCAACTTCTCTAGCCCCTTCCATTCTATATCTGGACATATCAGAAACCATGGTTAGTGAGATGGGAACAAGGAGTAAATATGCTAGATGGGAAAAGACAGAAGAAACCAACAACTGCCCACTTTTCCATGTGTGGAACCTTGGAAAAAGGAAGCCTCACTCTTAAATTAGGTATGCAGTTTGATTATGCCTTACACCTGCATATTTAATCAATACTATGTTTGGGGATTTATTGTCATTATAGAATGTTTCACAAGAGAGTGACCAAAGAAATCATGGGCCCATAGAGATTTGTGACCAGGTCCGTGGGAAGAATTAGCATCATAGAGTGAATTTAAAGCAGAAAATGGGAGCCGAAAATAAAGTTACTTTATAATCACTGGCATACACCATATCGTTTTCATTCAGCATATTTAGGTCACCCCCGCCCCCTGTATTTGACAGCCTTTCATGTATAAGAAAAAGATTCCTGTTCCCTTACGTCTTTTTTTTCTACGGATAATCATAACTAATTACTCCAGTCATTCCTGTACTTTCCAGGCCACTGTATTCATAGTTCTATTATAAATCTCATCATAGTATCTACATGAGAATTTTCCATCTAAGTCTCCATTCATTCATCCCCAGGCTAGAGTTCCTCAATCACAGTGACAGTGCTTTATTCATCTTTGTGTTTTTAGCTTTTAGTGCAGCACACTTCTATAAATGTTGATTGAAAGATATACTAATGAGTCAATAAAGAAACGCATATATGTTTTCAATGAAAATCAAAGATATTTAATGCTTTTATTTTATTACATTTTTTCTTGCTAAACAACTCTCCTATTACTAGTATATTTAGAAAAATGTATTCTACGGGGCAATGAAATCTTATGGTGTACTTGTTTGTTTAAGGTGCACACTTAATGTATGGTCATGCCTCAAAATAACATGTGAGGTGTACCTATTACAGTAGTACATCTAGTACTTGAGAAACAGAATTTTGAATTTTTCTCAGTCTCTGAAGTAGTATTTTGAATGTATTTATTCCCATCCAGGAGAAACCACTGGCAGAATTTCCCAACACAATAGTATTGGGAGAAAAATATGTTTCATATGCAGCATTAGCTTGATCCTGCAAAGAGACTTTTTAAAAAATGTCTGCAAGCCATTTTGGGGGACTCTGTGTCAATAATGTATCTACCACAAAATGAAAATGAAAATCAAGCACACTGAATAAAACAGAAGACCAATAAGTAGGCTTCATTATGTTCTATTTCAAGGTCATGACTATAGAGTGTACCAAGACACACAATGAAGGACCCGCAAATTTTCTGCAAGGATGGACCTGGTTGATATTTTGCAAATAAAATTTATTTTTATCTGCTAATACCATATGACACAGGTGTGTCCTTGGGGTCAGAGATTTTGTTGGGCTCGTTACTCCTCCTGTGATATGCTCTCTGTTTCACTTTTTTAAAAAATCTAAGCTTTTTTAAAAAATAGTCTTCTTTGAGCAGTTTTAGGTTTACAGAAAAATTGGACAGAAAGTACAGAGACTTGCCCCACCTGTAGTTTCCCCTACTAGTAACATCTTACATCAGTGTAACACATTTGTTATAATTGATGAGCCAATATTGATACAGTATTATTAACTAAAGTACATAGTTAACATTAGGGTTCACTTTTTGTGTTGTAAATTCTATGAGCTTTGACATATGTATAATGATATGTATCTACCATTACAATACCCTAAAGAATAGTTTCACTGTGCCTAAAATGTCCTATGCTCTACCTTGCCTCTCTCTCAAAATCTAAAAACCACTGATATTTTCCTGTCTCTATAATTTTGCCTCTTCTAGGATGTCATAGAGTTGGAATTGTATATAGCCTTTTCAGATTGGCTTCTTTAGCTTTGCACTATGAATTTAAGGTTCCTCCATGTCTTTTTGTGGCTCGATAGCTCATTTCTTTTTATTGCTGAAAAATAATTGCATAAATGTAGCACAGTTTCCTATTGAAGAACATCTTGGTTGCTTCTAAGTCTTGACAATTATGAATGAAGCTTCTATAAGCATTAATGTGCAGGTTTGTGTATAGACAATAGTTTTCAACTCATTTGGGTAAATATGGAGTATGAATGCTGTATCACATGGTAAGAGTATGTTTAGTTTTGTAGGAAATTGCTAAACAGTCTTCCAAAGTGGCTATAACTTTTTGCATTCCCACCAGTCATTTATTGCTGGGTTTCTTTTGCTCCACATTCTCACCAGCATTTGGTGTTGTCTGTGTTTTGGATTTTGACTGTTCTAATAGGCGGGTTGTGGTATCTTCATTGTTTTACTTTGAAATGTCCTAATGATATATGATGTTGAACATCGTTTCATGTACTTATTTATCATCTGTATATCTTCTTTGCTGAGGTGTCTATTCAGATCTTTTGTCCATTCTTAATTCGTTGTTTCTCATTGTTGAGCTTTAAGGATTCTTTGTGTATTCTGGATACTAGCCCATTTTCAGTTATTTGTTTGTTTTGATATTATACTCCCAGTCTGTGGTTTGTCTTCTCATTTTCTTAAGTGTCTTTCACAGAGCCAAAAGTTTTTATTTTAATAAACTGATATCACTTTTTTCTTTCATGCCTTTGGTGTTGAATCTAAAAACATATCACCAAACCAAAGGTCATCTAGATTTTCTCCTATGTTATTTTCTAAGCATTTTTAGTTTAACATTTTACATTTAGGTGAATGATCCATTTTGAGGTAATATTTTTAAAAGGTGTAAGGTCTGTGTCTAGGTTCATTTTCATGCTCTGTTTTTGAATGTGGATCTTCAGTTGTTCCAGCACTATTTGTTGGGAAGACTATCCTTTCTCCATTGAGTTGTTTTGCTCCTTTGTCAAATATAAGTTGACTATATTTGTGTGGGTCTATTTCTGGGCTCTCTATTCTATTAAACTGATGTATTTGCCTAGTTGCTTAACAGTACTATACTGTTTTGATTACAGTAGCTTTTATAATGTCTTTTTGTGTGTGTGTGGTACGTGGGCCTCTCACTGTTGTGGCCTCTTCCTTTGCAGAGCACAGGCTCCAGACGTGCAGGCCCAGCGGCCAGGGCTCACGGGCCCAGCCGCTCTGTGGCATGTGGGATCTTCCTGGACTTGGGCATGAACCCGTGTCCCCTGTATCAGCAGGCAGACTCTCAACCACTGCGCCACCAGGGAAGCCCCTTATAGTAAGTCTTGAAGTCAGATAGTATTAGTCCTCTTACTTTGTTATTCTCTTTCAGTATTGTGTTATTCAGTGTCATTTGTCCTTTCCATAAACTTTAGAATTAGTTTGTCAATATCCACAAAATAATTTGCTGGGATTTGAATTGTGTTAAATCTATAGATCTAATATTGAAGAACTAACATCTTGACAATATTAAGTCTTCCTATCTCCATTCATGGAATATCCCTCCATTTATTTTGATTTAAAAATTTTTTTTCAGCAAATATTGAAATTCTTCCAGTATTTTCCCCCATATAGATCTTGTGCATATTTTGTTAGACTTATATCTAACAGCATTTAACATTTTGTTAAACGCTAATGAAATGGTATTGTGATTTTAAATTCAAATTCCAATTGTTAAAAAAAAAAAATTCCAAATGTTCATTGCTAATGTATAAGAAATCAGTTGACTTTTGTGTATTAACCTTATATCCTGCAACTTTATTATTACTACTTATTAATTCTAGGAGTTTTGATGCTGTGGTTGTTGATTCCTTGGGATTTTCTACATAGACCATCATGTCATCTGTGAACAAAATTTTATTTCTTCCTTCCCAATCTATGTATGTTCAGTTTCCTTTTCTTCTCATTATATTAGCTAGGACCTTCAGTAAGATGTTGAATAGGAGTGGTGAGAGGGAACATCTTGCCTTGTTCCTAAACTCAGAGGGAAATCATCTAGTATTTCACAATTTAGTATGATGTTAGCTGTAGGGTTTTAGTAAATGTGCTTTATCAAGTTGAGGAAGTTCCCCACATTCCTAGTTTGCTGAAAATTTTTATCTTTGAATGCTGGATTCCTAGATTGAGTTAGGAAGTAGCCCTTCTGCTATTTTCAGGAAAAATTGTAAAGAATTGGTATAATTTCTCCTGTAAATGATTGCTCGAATTCATCAGTGAACTAATCTGGGCTGTTGCTTTCTGTTATGGAAGGTTATTTCTTATAGATTCAATTTCTTTAGTTGAATAGACTGTTATCTTTAATAATAGATACAGGCTTATTCATTTATACATGTAGGCGTATTTATATTGTTTTCTTGGTGAGTTTTGGTAGATTGTGCCTTTCAAAAAGTATGTCCATTTCATGTAGGTTTTCATATTTGTGGGCATAGAGTTGTTTACAATATTCCTTTCTTATTTTAATGTCCATGGGATCAGTAGTAATGGTTTCTCTTTTATTTCTGATATTAGTAATTTGTGTCTGCTCTCTGACTAGAGGCTCATCAACTTTACTGATTTTTTCCAACAACCGGCTCTCTATCAGATTGTATTTCTTTATCAGTTTTCTGTTTTCAATTTCATTAATTTCTGCTCTAATTCTTATTTCTTTTCTTCTGCTTAATTGGATTTGCCCTAGTTTAGTTTTCTAACGTAAAAGTTTAGAGTATTGATTTTAGATTTTTCTAACTTATGCATCAATGCATATATGTATAAATTTCAAAGTGCAGCTTTCACTGCATCCACATATTTAGATAACATGTATTTTTATTTAGTTTGAAATATTTTAAAATTATTCTTGAAACTTATTTTTGACCCATACGTTATTTAGAAGTGTGTGGCTTAACTCTATTTTGTGGTTTTCCATCTATGTTTCTGTTATTGATATCTAGTTTAATTCCACTGTGGTCTGGGAATATGTCATATAATTTCTATTAAAAACCTTTTAAATTTAGTAAGGTGTGTTTTGTGGCCCAGAATGTGGTCTCTCTTATTGTGTTTCATGGGAATTTGAGGAGAAGGTGTATTCTGCTGTTATTGGATGAAGTATTTTATGATATCAATTAAATCCAGTTGATTGATGGTGCTCTTCAGTTCAATTATGTCCTCACTGATTTTCTGCCTGCTAGATTGGTCAACTGCTGACAGAGGTGTGTTGAAGACTACAGCTATAATGGTGTATTCATCTATGTCTCCTTGCAGTTCTTATCAGTTTTTGTCTCATATTTTGATGTTCTGTTGTACACACACATTACATCATAATTTGACACATTATGTCTTCATGAATAATTGATCTCTTTATCATTACATAATGTTGCTCTTCATCTCTCATAATTCTTCTCGCTCTGGAGCTGGCTTCATCTGAAATTAATATAGCTACTCCCCCTATCTTTTGACTAGTGTTAGCATCCCTTTACTTTCTCCATTGCTTTACTTTACTTTTAGTCTGTACCTCTGTCTTTATATTTAAGGTGAGTTTCTTAATATATAATTAGGTCTTTTTTATTCACTCTGACAATCTCTGCCTTTTAATTGGTATATTTAGGCCACTGCTCTTTAAAGTGATAGTTTTTATAGCTGGATTAATATCTACCATATTTTTTATTGTTTTCTATTGATATTTGTCTTCATTGATCAGTTTCTTTTTCTCTTCTATTTTTCTGCCCTCTATGTTTTCGATAGAGAATTTTTACAATTCCATTTTTTCCTCCTCTCTTAATATATCAATTCTACTTCATTTTAAACTTTTCTAAGTGGTTTCCCTTGGGTTTGCAATAATACATTTACATCTACTCCAACTACTCTTTCAAATCACACAATACTACTCCATTCAAGTACCTTATAATAGATTATTCCCAATTCCTTCTCCCTTCTGTACCTTATAACACTGTTGGCATTCATTCCACTTTCCCTTAATCTATAATCACAGAGTACACTATTGCTATTATTATTTGAACTATTTTTAATTAAGAATAAAAAATAGATCTGAGTTTCTGACATGTCATTTCTTTCTTTCTGAAGACATTCTTTCCGCATTTCTTGCAAGATAAGTCTACTGATGACAAATTCCCTCATTTTTTGTATGTATGAGAAAGCCTTCATTTCCCCTGCACTTATAGAGGATAATTTTGCTGGATATAGAATTCTAAGGTGTTTTTTTTTTCTTTCAACACAAAATATTTCACTCTTCTCTCTTGTTTGCATGATTTCTAAAGAGAAGTCTGATGCGATTGTTAATCTTGCTCCTCTGGCTTCTTTCAAGGTTTTCACTTTGTCTTCATTTTCTGCAGTTTGAATGTGATGTGCTTAGATTTTTTGATATTTACTCTGGTTGGTATTCTCTGAGCTTCCGGTTCTCAGTTTGGTATTAATTTTTGGATAATTTTAACATTTCTGCCATATTTGAGTCTCATTCTGATGCTTAATGTGTCTCTGAGCTGTTTTTATTTTCTTTTACTGTATGTGCAATTTTTTATTGAAATCCAAACATGATGTACTGGGTAAAAGAAACTGAAATAAATAGGTGTTTATTGTGTGGTTTTATGTATATCTGGCTAGGGGTAGGCTGTATTTATTGTTTTCTTTTGTTGTATCAGAGGCTAAACTTTCGGCTGGTTTCCTTGTTTTTGTCTTCCCAGTTGTCTTTGGGTTTCCCTGAGGCTTCTTAAATAAGGCCTGAGATGTGCAGTTCTTTCCTTTGCAATTCCCTGTTGTTATTTAGGCTCTGTTAATGTTGTGGTAAGGTGTAGGGGGAGGGGAAGCATCCTAAAGTCCTCTGATTAGGTCTCAATCTTTTAGTGAGTGTGTGTGCCCCAGGGCTGTGACCTTTACAAATTCCTCTCAGATTTTTTTCCCCTCATTTTGGTAAGACCAGGGTTGAAGTTGGGTATTTCCCTTCCCTCATGTGGTGGCTCTGGTACAACCCTGATCAGTTTCTCTTAAAGGCAGGTTTTGTTAAGAAGAAGAGAATATCCTGAGTGTATTTCAAAATAGTTTCTCTTCCCCTTCCCCTGAGAGATGTACAAAGGGATTTTTCTTCAAACTTCACTGTGAGAATCTGGTAGAGTTCCTGGAGGTAAAACTCACAAAAATGTGTGGTGTCGCCTTAAGGCTCACCTTAAGTCTGTCTACTCTGAACTTCCAGCAATTTGTCGATTACAGTTTAGGATTTCTTACCCCAGCATTGGTTTCTCAGAGGTTTCTGCTCTTGGGCTTATGTTCTGGTAAGTTGTATTTGCCTGTCTCTCCACTTTTGAGGACTAACAGTATTTTGCCCAGTGACCTCATTCTGAGATGAATCTAAGAAAAATTGTTGATTTTCAGTTTATTCAACTTTTTTTCTTATTGTGAGAATGGGAGTGACAACTTCCAAGTTCTTTATATGCTGGACTGGAAGCCCTGATTCACTTTTTAAAACTATTATTGATTTTTCTTGCTGTATATCTAAACATTCATTAAATTTTAATTTTAAAACAGATTAGCAAAAGGAAGAAAAATCAACAGAATTTCAACATTCGTAAATAACTATTGTTGACATTTGTGTATATATCTTTTCAGTCTTTTTTCTACACATGTCTGCCTATCCCTCTATCTTTCTATCATCTATCTACCTATCATCTATCTACCTATCTACCATCCATCTATCTACCTATCTATCCAGCTACCTACCTATCTACTTACTTATACCTCTCCCAACAAACAAAGAATTAAAATGGGCCTTTGGACTTAAGATGGTAAGATTGTATGTAAATATATGGTTAAGATATTGCCTTATAAAGATTCTTTGCAAACTTAATAGGTAAAAATATAAATGTTTTCCATTACACTTTTTACTTCTTTGACATTTTCTCATTGATGTATGAGTTCTATATATAACAAAAGATTACTCTTTTATTATATATAATACCGTATGATACACTATGATTCACCTTGTTTTTCCATTTTATTTTGAGGTCTGCATTGCTTTTAAACCTAAATTAAAGAGATTGAGTTGATGGTTTTGTGTGATAAACAAAAGTCTGGAGTAACTTAAGTTGAATCATGAACATAACAAGTTAGTGAAAATAATAAATTGAAAAGCCAAATTATGGATAAAATAATGGAGTAGTAACACTGTGGAAGTTAATTTAACATCAGTATATAATGAAATCCTCTACTCTCACATAATAGAATACTAATACAGTAATGAGAATAAACAAACTACAACTACATGCAATAATATGAAAGAATTTCAAAAGAAGATGTTGAATAAAGAGTGATATTAATAGTTCCATTTATATAAAGTTTAAAAGTAGGCAAATTTATGGTATGAGAAGTTACCATTGACCTTGGGAGTAGTGACTGGAATGGTCACTAGTAGGGCTCTGGGATCCTGGTGATTTGGCTGTGTTCATTACATGAAAATTCATTGTGCACTTACGCTTTGTGTAGTTTTCTGTATATATGTTATACTTTAAAAAATTATTGTTGAGCAGGACTTCCCTGGTGGTGCAGGGATTAAGAATCCACCTGCCAATGCAAGGGACACGGGTTTGATCCCTGGTCTGGGAAGATCCCATATGCCTCTGAGTAACTAAGCCCATGTGCCGCAACTACTGAAGCCCGTGTGCTGCAACTATTGAAGCCCGCGTGCCTAGAGCCTGTGCTCCGCGACAAGAGAAGCCATTGCAATGAGAAGCCCATGCACCACAACAAAGAGTAGTCCCCGCTCGCCACAACTAGAGAGAAAAATCCCGTGCACAGCAACAAAGACCCAAAATAAAATCTAAAAATTAAAAAAAAATTATTATTGAGCTATAATTGACGTATTACATTATATTCATTTCAGGTGTACAATATAATATTCAATACTTGTATATATTGTAAAATGATCACCACAATAAGTATAGATAACATCCATCACCACACAGTTATAATTTTTTTCCTTGTGATGCATACTTTTTAAATCGACTGCCTTAGCAACTTTCCATTATACACTTCGGTATTATTAACTATAGTCAACTTGCTGTACATTACATCCCCAGGACTTACTTCTTTTATAACTGGAAGTCTGTACCTTTTCACCCCCTTCACACCATTTCTCCCACCCTCCCAACCCTGTGGCTCTGGCAACCACAAATCTGTTTGTATGAGTTTGTTTTCCAGATTCTACATATAAGTGACCTCATATGGTATTTGTCATCCTCTAACTTATTTCACTTAACATAATGTCCTCAAGTTCCACCTACGTTGTCACAAATGGCAAGATTTCATTCGTTTTATAGCCGAATAATATTCCATTATATATGTGTATATGTATGTATAAATATATACAAATACATACATATGTACATACATACAGGCACATCTCATTTTATCGCACTTCTCTTTATTGTGCTTTGCAGATATTGCATCATTTTACAAATTGAAGGGATTTGTAGCAACCCAAGTAAGCCTCTCAGCGCCATTCTTCCAGCAGCATTTGCTCCCTCTCTGTCTCTGAGTCACAGTTTGGTAATTCTTACAATATTTCAAACTTTTCCGTTATTATTATATTTGTTATGGTGATCTGTGATCTTTGATGTTATTACTATGACTTGCTGAAGGTTCTGATGATGGTTAGCATTTTTAAGCAACAAAGTATTTTAGAATTAAGGCATTGTTTTTTAGATGTAATGCTACTGAACACTTAATAGACTACAGTATCATGTAAACACAACTTTTATATACACCACCAAAATTTTGTAGGTAGTCGGGAACTGCACCTACAATATCACTGAGGTATGCCTGTGTCCCACATTTTTTTAATTCACTCATCCATCAATGGACACTTAGGTCACATCTATGTCTTGGCTATTGTAAATAATGCTGCATTGAACATGAGGGTCTATATATCTTTTGAAGTTCGTGTTTTTATTTACTTTGGATAAATACCCAGAAGTGTAATTCTATTTTTAATTCCTCCATACTGTTTCCATAGTGGTTGTACCAATTTACAATCCCACCAATAATTCCCAGTGCACAAGAATTACTTTTGCTTCACATCCTCACCAACAGGTTACTTCTCTTTTTAGAACAGCCATTCTAACCGGCGTGAGGTGCTATTCATTGTGATTTTGGTTTGCATTTCTAGTATGTATGTTATACTTCAATAAAAAATTTAAAAAGAGCTGTACCTTGACCAAATACCAGGTTCCCTCCAACCCCCAATAAAAATGTGTCAAGGTGGTGCCTGTCATAGTATATTTATAATTGTGGTCTTGTGCTTTATAGTTTGTGGTATAAATAATGTACCCCCACAGCACTCTCTCAAAGTACTCTCTCAGTGCTCCCACCAGGTTACTGTGGATTTCCAAGGTGAGAGGAAAGGTGATTCATTCTATATTGACTCCACCTTGCAGTGCATACATCTGAATGTGCCCAGAATTAAATTGGCCTAAATTCCCTACACTACATCTCTTTAGATCAGCTCTCAGTCTGTGTTAACCCAATGGTGGGAAACTGTTCACAATGAATACATATTAAAAAATCACATTTTAAAATTTAAATATTTTAAAATTTAGTTTGTAAATTACACCTCAATAAAGCTAAAAAAAAAAATGTAACAGACAAACAAAACAAGTCTGTGCAAAGGATATAAACTGGCTCCATAGCAGGGCTGTGTGGCACAAGTGTGGTTGCTCTTCACCACTCAGACCCAGAGCATAAGCACCATTCTATTTTGAAAGGCCAGTCCACTGGACTTCTTTTTTTTGCTCCATGATGATTGTATTTTAAGAATCTCATTGCTCCTTTCTATCATTGGGCCTCAGAATCACTCTGATATAACTCAATAGGTTACAAAAACTTTGAATCTTATGGAACTCAAACTTCTTATGCAAATCTATAACTTCTTCTTCAGACACTTTTAAACTCCAAATTTTAATGTATTTTTGTGTGCCTGTGCGCGCGCGCGCGCACACACACACACACACACACACACACACACACACACACGCTTCACCAGACTGCTCCAAACTAATTTATTCAAAGAAAAATTTACAGAAATGTATATAAAATTTCAGACAAACTCCTGCTCTTCAAAAGACCATGATCTGATATTAAAACAAGTACAAGGAAGTTAGTATCAATGAAACCCTTCAGCAGTGTGACAAACAGAATTTTTACTTCAATCTAACTAGTTGCTCAAATTCAATTAATATAGACTAAGAATCCATTCGCCCTTGAAGAGGCTTCATAAAAGTATCAAAACACTAAATACACGTTAACCCAAATCCCAAATTATCTTTGACATTTGCTACAATTTTGTGTATTTCCCCTACTATCATCTTGAGTACTTAGCGTATGGCAATACTGTCTGGAGTCCTTGATAACGGAAGAGTCCTTTTCAGTGTTATGACCTTAAATTTTTTTTTCTGGAGTAAACACGGACATGCCTAAAGAAGCTAAACTTATTTCATAAAGATATTAAATGCAATAAAATGAGTATACTGTGTTAAGTGACGGCATTTTAAAAAAAAATCACACTGCATATATTTTCTACATCTCTAAGTTCATGTAATATAATATTTTACATTAAATTTAAGTATACTTTAAAGATTCTGAGCTTCTTTTTGAGATTTCCTCTTCCTTACTACACTTCTGGCTAACGGTTTCCAACATTTTAACTAAATAAATGGCAGCATCAAGCCAGATCAAATCAAAGCAAACCAAACAAAATGCAATGTAGCACATCACCTTTACTTGAATTAGTAAAATCTTTATAAGGATTAATTACTCTCTGCTACATTTTTTGGAAAGATTTAACAGTAGGATCTTGCAAGAAGAAATAAAATGAAGAAAATTCAACAAATAGTACTGATAGGATAACTTCATTTCTGTTTTTTGAAAATAAAGATACTTTATATAGTAATAAAGCTAAAGCAGTCCACGAAAATATAAATTGTGTTATGAATCTATTAAATCTGAGTAGAGATTTTTATTCTAGTGAGAATATTAATTTCTACAGTTTAAAAACGTAGTAGTGTTCATATTTTCGTAATAAGACTTTTTCAAAACCAAAATTAAAATAAGGACACTTTTTGGAGGTATGGTTATCTTAGAAAGCTCTTCTTATCATTGTTTAGTTAACACTACAGCCAATGAATAGAGATATAGCTTATGCATTTTCCTGGGGAAATAGCCATTTAAAGCTCTTATAGGAGTGTCTTGCTGCTAATGTCCCTGCCAGCATCATCTCTGTATTAACTCTCACTAAGGACAAGAACTCTAAAAAGCAGATACAAGGCAGGACGTGGCCTCCAGACAAATGTCATCACTTCACATGCACCTGGGACCACTGCAAAAAAATTTTTTGTTTTTAAATGGAATACAGAGTTGTAATGTAAAAAATAAATAGTTGAAGGTGGGTTTGGATTCGGTGCATTACATTCTCAGAGGCATACATAACCCAAAGCTCTATTTTTTTCCCTCTAGAAAATAAACAATAACCAAGTATTGCATAACATATTCATTTTAAGTGATATAAAGCCCCCTATAAGCACCCACAAATTGAATAAGGGACATGGCACTAATGGCCTCAGGGTGGTTGCTGCCTCCAGGTGCTCCTTCGGATGACTTTCTAATTGAAAGCCTAATGAGGGGTACAGCAGGGGAACCCTTGGAGAGCACTCATATGTGCTCCTTGCTCTGTGGAGACAGAGAGAACTGGACCCTGACTTACACTGGTTAGAGCAAAAAACAACTGTGAACAGGTTCTGCTTCCAACAGGGCACATAAGGCAAGGGATTGGCTAATTCTTGGGGGGATGGAACAGGGGAGTGTGTTGAGGTGAGATCAGTCGACATGCTGGGAGAACATGAGTTTTTGCTGTAGAATGGATGTGGGCAGTGTAGGGGAGCCAGCATGGAGTGAGTCCTCTTGGGTTGCCAGGAAGATATAGGGCATCAAAGTTAAACTAGGCTAGAGATGGGCCACCAGATACCCAGGGGCATAAAGTGGAGAAACATGAGAACATAATGTATTAACCAGTTTCTAGAGATGGCTTAAAACAAACAAAAAAGCAAAGAAAACTCCTCTTCATATCCTTGCAATAGTTATGCATGTGGCCTCACAATCCTTTACACCATGGGTAATAAAACTAAAGCTGAATTTTGAGTAGGAAAGAGAGTTAAATCTCAATTCTAATTTTTTTGAATTCAAAAGAAAAAAATTCCATATGAAATTCAACAACTGCATTACTATCTAAAATTTAAATATATATCCATAACTATATGTATAGATACAGATATATATACAAACCTTTGGAAAACAGACCTATTTTGGTCTGTGTCTAAAGGTAGTTGAGAGGAAAATTTTAAGATATTCTCAAAGAATCTTGATTTTTCTCATGCTGTGGTCCTGTTATTTAATGTATGTAAATATAATTCTCTAGGTCTGTGTTTAAAAGAATGTATAGAAAACAAAGACCTAGCATCAAAATATGCTATATGAGAGTAGACATGCTTTCTTATGAATGCTCATAACCATTGTTTAATTCCTTACACAAAGTTTTCTGGTATTAATCAAGGACATTTGTTATTTGTTACTCTGACTCACATGGTTTAACATTATTATTTAAGAAAACCAGCTAAGTTATTTTATGTAGATTCAATGACCAGTTACGTCATTAGAAGTATGAGCTGATCTGAAACTGAACCACCTAAAATATTTCCATGAAAGTTGATATTCAAAGCAGGTTATTAGTAAGTTTTAAAAAGAAAAATTAGTGGAGCAACATTTTGACTAATACTTTTACTATCAATCTAGAAAAATGTAGATCATAAGCCATGCAAAACTTTTGTTGCAGTCTTCTTCCTTTCAAGTGTATGAAAGTATCAAGCACCTCAAAAGCAAAGAATGAGCAAGCAAATAATGTCATGTTAGAAAAATGCATAGTTTTTTAAAATATTATACTATTGAACTCTAGTCATCTTACACAAAAGTGGCAATCTCTTCTTAAATAATTCACCAAGACTTTGGGACAAGTGATGGAGTTACTGCATTCCGCATTCTTCCTTTACTTTCCAAAGGCTGAGATTATGAAGTTAGACAACGTTGGTGCGCTTGCTTACCACGGGTCTGTGTACGTCCCAGAATGCTCTATCCTGACTATGAAGGATCTTTCTATCTTGTCTCTCTTCTTGTCCACTCTGTTAATATCATAACAATGAATAGTGTTAATTGTAGTGTCACTCTGGACCAAAGACCCCAACTTGGACAAATCTTCCAAAAGACACAAAAGGAATCACTTTGCTTGTGCTTCTGCTTGCATAAAAATGAACTCCCACCTCCGAGCAAATGCCCTCTGCAGCCTGGTCAAGCTCTCCTGAAAAATATACCATGGTGAAGAAATTCTGGTGCTCAGCTTTACTACTCCCTTCTAGTTTATCTACCATATGTACTTACCAAAAACACAAATCAGAATTTTTAAAGGAGTAAGTGTACTTGGAATGATAAGTCATGCTCACTGAATGCAGCTAATACTCATATTAACAGTCATAGAGGACACAGGAAAAACTATTATGAATATTAATATTGGAGAATATAATTAAAAATCAAAAATACTAAACACCTTATATAAAAAAAGTGTTCAAGACTAATCCATTGGATTTTCCTGTGCTCATTTTACTGAGGAACAGGAAAGCAATACTCTGTACTACTGATTCAATCAGTCTATCCAGTTCCTGAGAAAAATGTAAACCCTCAGCCCCCTACTACCCACTTGTAGACAGTGCTTCAAGTTTAGTAAATCAGAACATAGCAACTATCTGAACAAACTACATGAGCTTAATTTAATCTGCTGATGGTGACCAACATAAAGGTTTTGAAAAAACCATTTTCTCAGTGTAAATGCTCTATAATTCTAAGTTTGGATATCTTCATTTTATATATATATATATATATATATATATATATATATATATATATATATATATAAATAAAGTTTTTACATTTAAGTAAATTTTAGCAAATAAGATATGCTTCCTCCTTCTTCTCTGAGTTTGTGTATTTAGAATTGCACCATCCTCAGTGTGAATGATGAGAGGAAGTCAGCAAGTAAGAGATATGTTAAATCATTATGCTGCCCTTCCCTGGAAATCTGATCCCTAAGATCCATGAATGTAGAAAGTTAAGAGTGCCCCGAAATGACTGTAGGCCTTATTCTTGCTCCTTTTATACATTTCTTTGTCAGGCAGTCCTTGGTACTTACAGCTTCTTAGCTAGCTCCAGCCTTGCTTTGTTTTGCATTGTTCTTTTGCAGAGGTAAACTACTGTAAAGGAAAAAAAATCAACCATCTCTCACCCTGCTTATTTACATTGAGACACTAAAAATAAAAATAGAGCTTTATAAACCAAGACACGTTGGTCTTTGTCATTTGTCCCCAAGTTGTAATTTTTCTCTTTTTATCTTTTTTGGACAAAATATGTGATCTGTAACATCATTACTGAAATTCAAACATAGCGGTAATATTAAAAGGTGTTATAAGAAAAATAGATATGTTTAGAAACTTGGTAACCATTTCCTTTATTTCATTAAATAGTTGTCACAATTTTAGCTTTCTCAAAATATAAGGGGGAAAAATAAAGCCTTTTCAATAAAAGATCTGGATATACAAATAAAACGATTTTTAAAAAAAGAATTGCATAAAGAGGGAATCACTATTTGCACATTCAATTATTTCCATATTCTACTGTCAACTGAAATAATTTATTAATGTAAACTGAAGGCTTCTTAGCATCTTCTTTGCTGCATTCCACAAGGATCAATCATCAATCAGTCATTTTGTCACTAGGAGAGAGGAGGGTATAATATCTGACCTAACTATAATCCAATAACATTTTAATTCCATTTTCCTTGAGGACTCTGTCTTCTCCATTACCAGGCAAAGTCCATCTGGGCAGAAGATTTACAGAATAAATGACAGACAGAAAGAGGACGTTGTCAGCAGCACTGCCATTGAATAGTCAAATTTCTTCAGTGATTTCAGGAATATTAATGACTCTCATGTTAATATCAAGACATTCAGAAGGGAGGAGACAGGATGTTGAAGTAGAAGGACTGGAGCTCTCTCACAAAATACCAAAATCACAACTATCTGCAGAACAACCACTGACAAAAAAGACTGTAACCTACCAAAGAAGATATTCTACATCCAAAGACAAACAGGAAACCACAATGAGAAGGGGTGTTTTCACAATATAATCAAATCTCATACCCACCACGTGGGCAACCCACAAACTGGAAAACAATTATATGTCAGAAGTTCTCCCACAGTAGTGAGACTTCTGAGCCAGACATCAGGCTCCCCAATCTGAGGGTCTGGCATCAGGAGGAGGAACCACCAGAGAATTGGACTTTGAAGGCCAGGGGACTTGAGTCCAGGAACTCCACAGAACTGGGGGAAACAGACACTCCACTCTTGAAGGCTGCACACAAACAAGGTTTTATATGCTCTGGCATCCAGGACAAAGCAGTGACTCCACAGGACCCTGGGCCAGATCTACCTGCGAGTCTTAGAGGGTCTCCTGGGGAGGGACGGGTAGGCTGTGGCACATGGTGAGGGCAAAGACACTGGTAGTGGAGGGCCAGGGAATATTCATCAGTGTGAGCTCTCCAGGAGGCTGCCATTTTGGCACTGAGACCCAACCCTACCCAACAGCCTGCAGACTCCAGTACTGGGATGTCTCAGGCCAAACAACCAACAAGGTGAGAAAGCCCCACTCATCAGCAAACAGGCTGCCAAAAGTCATCCTGAGTTCACAGCCTCCTCTGAACACACCTGTTGACATGGCCCTGCCCACCAGAGGGACAACACCTAGCTCCCCCCACCAGTGGGCAGGCACGAGTCTCTCCTACCAGGAAGCCTGCACAAGTCCCTGGAAGAACTTAACCACCAGGGGGCAAACACCAGGAGCAAGAGGAAGTACGATCCTGCAGCCTGCAGAACAGAGACCACAAACAGAAAGTTAGACAAAATGAGATGGCAGGGAAATATGTTCCAGATGAAGGAACAAGATAAAACCCCAGAAGAACAACTAGGTGAAGTGTAGATAGGCAATCTACCTGAAAAAGAATTTGGAGTAATGATCATAAAGACGATCCAAGATCTCAGAAAAAGAACGAAGGCACAGACCAAGAAGATAAAAAAAAATGTTTAAC